>NC_133466.1:14570000-14742500 GCF_048565385.1 Saimiri boliviensis
CTTAATTACGATAATGTGAGAGACCTTGAGGCAAGATCCCAGAAGGTTGTGCTTAGACTTCTCATCTATGAAAACCGAGATAATAATGGATATTGTTTTAAGATGCTATTTTGGTGATGATTTGTTATGCAGTAATAGAAACCTATTACCACAGACTTCTTCTGTTCTCTATGTTACCTCATAAGATGTGTGGTTGTCTTGGATAACCAGGATAACATATCTGCACAACAGCAGAGATTAGGAAGCCAGCCATTTTAATGAACTTCAAGGACAGATTATTTTCAAGTGAAAATGAAAAGGTGAGAGGCACTATCAGCCATATTTGGTGGGACTGCCCTCAGCACAAAACATTTAAATAAATTTTATCGATGATCCCAAGTGACGCTGACAAAAATAAGAGACCTTAAAGTATATGGGGTATTTTATAACAGAGTAATTATACAGTGGAGTAGATAACCACACAAAATAATGAGATCCCTGTTACAATAAGTATTTAAGTATTCGATGATCAGGAAGTGAGATTTTATGCAGCATAGCACAGAAGAATACATACTTGTGTTTTATATGTGCCTTTAGTAAGTTTCATAACTTTTTTGTACTTCAGTATCTATAGTATGATATCTACTTCTTTCATGTTTTAATTCCAATTAAAATAAAAATATTCAAAGGAATTTAAAATTTATAAAACATTCAACAGCTGTTATCATAAAGGATATTCATTTGTTGTTGTTCTAGTTTGAACTAAATAAACATCTAGAGTTGATAAATATTTGTTAAGGAATTTCTCCAGGAGTGAATATATGTTATCAGAATATTATATTTGTGGCTATTTGAATTCATAGGAACTCTAACATGAAATATTGAGGAGTTTCTGTATATGGCAGCATTGGGTTCCAGTGACATCACCTACAAAATAATTAGTAATTAGCAAGCTAGTCAAAATAATTGGTCAAACTTGTTTTAATGATTGCATTTTTAAACATCAACCGCCCAATCCTCCATAGAGCCTGGATATATAAAATGTATCTTTGGAGTCATGTGTTCAGATGACTGGCTAATGGATAGAAATGGTTCTTAGAGATTTGTAATTGGCTCAAGACAATGCCTGGATGACAAAAAAATGGATCCTCAATAAAACTGGAAAATCTATAATAATGTGTTTATTTAAGGCATACACTATAGCTATGAAAATATCAGGCCCTCTCAGTATCAACTGAGTGGGCTGAGTTTTCACATACTAGGTATTAAACATTTTTTACATGGGGAGAAATGACAGATACAGGTGAGGGGAAGGAAGGCAGCAAACCACACTGCCATGTGTGTACCTATGCAATGATCTTGCATGTTCTTCACATGTACCCCCAAACCTAAAATGCAATTTAAAAAAACCATTTTTTACGTGAATAATGATATTGATGGTATGTCCTGGCTCTTTCTGTTAGGATGTAAAGGTTCTAGGGTTGTATGTTACATTCAAACTTCAGAAAAATCCTTCTGTACCTCCACTGAAATCTCACCTTCTGGCACCATGAGTTTCAACTACTATGGGAATGCCTAGGGAGACTGTGGATATGATTCCAGATATGGATATGGGTCTGTTTCTGATTGTAGCTGCTGTATCTACCAACCATTTTGCTAGAGAAGATGCTACTCCTCCTGCTACTAGAACATCATCCTAGAACCTAAAATTGAAATATTTTAAGATTAATACTTCTTCCCAGAGGATATCCCATTTTATCATCTCTACATTCATGTAAGGATTGGATATTATCTCTGTTTACTTCAACAAATCTATTTGTTATTAAGAAGATATGAATGATCTCATTATGTTACCTGGAGACAGAAGATTTTATTCTAATTATATTCAAAATGTAAATTATTGGTTCTTCTATTTTTTGGTTTTGCATGTTCCATAAACATAAATACTTTATAGTTGGAAAAAATTGTACTTTTTTCATAAACAAATTTAACTTATTTTTGTAAAAATTTGTGGGTTTTTTTTGTGCTACACTCATCACTACTTTAGTGTTTGTGTCTTCCCTGAAATTTCAGGCAAGCAGTGTATTAGTGGATCCTTGGATTTACTTATTCCTTCAACAATTATTTATTGCTAATTCTTTCATCAATATCACATAGTTTTGTTTTTGTAGTATTGTAGTAACTCGATATTAGGTAGTGTGAGGCTTTCAACTTTGATTTCTTTTCAAAATTATTTTGACGGTGAGTACAAAATTAGTTAGACAGAATAAATTTTGGTGTTCCATTGCCCAAAAGAGTGACTATAGCAAGAAACTGTATTATATATTTCAAGATAGGTAGAAAGACTTTGAATGTCATCACTATAAAGAAATGATAAAGTTTAAAATGATGGTTATGGTAATTATCCTGATCTGATCATTGTACTCTGTATATGTGCATTGAAACATCACATTTTACATCGTAAATATGTAAAATTATGTGTCAATTACAAATTAAATAAAATATGTTGTCTGTTCTAGTTACTTTGACTTTGCAGCTAAACATTCAAGTCAGCTTGTCAATAGCTATAAATATATCCTGCTTAGATTTTGATAGGGATAGAGTCAAATTCATAGATCATTTCTGGGAGAATGAACATCTTAACAATATTGAGTCCAATCCATAAATATGGTATTGATATATCTCTGTATGTATGTATTTCAGAATAAATTTTGGTGTTCTGTTGCACAGTAGAGTGACTATAGCAAATGACAATGTGTTGTATATTTCAAGATAGGTAGAAATATTTTGAATGTTATAACTGTAAATAAATGATAAAGTTTGGGGCTGGGCACAATGGCTCACCAGCACTTTGGGAGGCCAAGGTGGGCAGATCATAAGGTCAGGACATTGAGACTATCCTGGCTAACAAAGTAAAACCCTGTCTCCACTAAAAAAAAAATAAAAATAAAAAATAAAAATAAAAATTAAAAAAAAAAAATTAGCCAGGAGTGGTGGTACAGGCTATAGTACCAGCTACTCAGGGGGCTGAGGCAGGGGAATTACCTGAATCTGAGAAGCAGAGATTGCACTAAGCCAAGATTGAACCACTGTACTCCAGCCTGGGTGACAGAGCAAGACTCCATCTCAAAAAAAAAAAAAAAAAAAAAAAAAAAAAAAAAACCAAAATGAAGCCGTGAGAATGCTTAGAAGAAGGGTGTACCTCATACCAAGCACTTTGTGCTGAAGACAAGAAAATATACTAATTTTTCCATGTATTTAATGATTTTTATATAGAAGATAGATTAAAATTAGTCTCTTGGTTCCAGGAGCCAGAATTAGATAAACATATTTGAATTACAAAAAGGCAGACTTGTTATGTAATACGTTGACAGTTTTCTAAATGTAAGAGCCAAACAGTGAGATTTGGTGCTTGCTGGAAGGGGTTGTTCAGCTCTGTGTGCGTTTGAGTGTGGGATAACTTACTATTTATTCTGGTTTTTATGAGGTAACTAAGACATACAGGAACTGGATAAACCTAACAGAACCTTAATACTTCTTCCTACTGTAACTTTTGAAAATGTTGATTCTGTAATTTAAATAGTGACTATAAAGTGTAGAGCCAAAGTCACTGAAAAAAGTGGTAATGTTCTTAAAAACAACTGAAAAGGGGTGAGAGAAAGAACTTTTTATAGGTTTGGAAGTTGACCAGAGATGATGAGCATATTTTGAATATGATAGCTGAGGTGAGGTAATAACCATATTAGCAAAGTAAGGCAGGTTTTTTTTTTTTTTTTTTTTTTTTTTTTTTTGATTTTGTGAAGTATCTGCAGAGGCTTAAATCTAAAGAGGATGCAGGAGATACGATGGGGTCTTCTGGATATACAATCATGTCAGGAGATAAAATATTTCATGTTATCCAAAAGCTGCATCAGAGACTTTATCGTGGACATACTAAAGAGGAATCAGAGAAACAAATATGCATACAAGGGTCTAAAGTTACATGGAATCTCCCCACACAGGATGGTGAGAGCTTTCGGTTGTACAGAAACTACTAACAAAAGGACATTTGTATAATAAAATGAGATTGTTAAATACAGGAAGCCAAGAGCTCCTACAAGCTGAAAACATTCAAGAGAGGTTACTAATTTATCACTGGAGAAAATTATAGGTTGCATGTTGGATCAGGAAAACTTGGAAAATGTGATTTCCATTTGGACTCTACCCTTCTGTGCCTGAGTCTCCTCCTTTGTTAAAACGATGTTCATCATTCCTAGTTTGGTGGTTTCACAGGATGATGTTAAGTCTCGAATACAGATATCTGAGAAGGAAATATTTTTCACAGAAAAAGCATTCACAGGTGGAGAAAACCATCTTCTGTATGGAATTGGATAAAATCACATTCTGATTCAGATTAAATTGACATTGAAGGGAAAAGAGGGTAAAGAGGGGAAATGTATATTTGCTATCATGTGATGCTCACAGAACTTTTCAAGTTGACCTCATGAATCAGGAGGGCTCTTTCATAATGACACATTACTCATCTCTTCCAAAACCTTCATCTGCATTATGGTCACACTTCCAAACAGAGATCGACTTTACTTTCACATAGCAATCCTATGACTATCTGGGAATGCAGAAACTTACTTTCTCCCTATTTAATACACAGGCAAGTTCCAAAGTTAGGTGTTGGTCAATTCAATAAATTTTCATGGTTATGAGATTTAAAATATGTGATGAAGCGAAGCCCTGTGACGTGTTGCTTGATGTTATATTTTTACAAAACATTATTGTATAAAATGCTTCAGGCAAGGTAAACTTAGGTCAATTACATGGAAGTTCATTTTCTGAGAGCATCTGGTCACTTTTGAAAGTTTATTATAAAAACATTAATTGACATATGTATATTTATACATATGTATATCACAGATTTTAAAGCTAGCAAAATTAAAATTCAAATCTCAAAATTTCAGTATAATAAACAGATCAATAGAAGCATATACAGAAATTTGAAAAGCTGTTACTATTTAGGAATGTTTTATTTGGGTAAAAGAAAAGGGGAAAAGAAAGAAAATATGTTGTCTCCACTATGTATCAGGATTATTGCTACTCTATATTTCCTATATATTTTCTGTAGGCCTCTTGATAAAATTTTAAATAAATGTGATTATTTTTATTCCCATTTAGCAGTTGCAGAAACTGATGTTCATCTAAGTTCAGGACATTTTCTGTGGTCATATAATTAGGAAACCACTCAGTCAGGAAATTAATGGGGTAGCAGAGAAGATTTGAAGATTTGCTAGTGTGTAAAGTGAGAAGCAGAGATGGAGGGTGAAGTAAACACCAGAACCCCAGAATTTAGGAAAAAGAGCGTTCTCAATGAAGAGAACTCATGAATTATGAATTCATTTATCATAGAAACAATGGGAGAAGATAAAGTTAAAAACAGAATGAACAAGAAATTTATGGAAAGGTCAACACTTATTAATGTCATAATGTAAAATATCAAAAAAGTTTCTTACACATAAAAATCATTATTAAAATTTTGTTTTGAAGAATAGAAATGTGACTAAAATTAAGATAATACTGTGGAATGATTAAATCAAGCCAATTAAGTACAGTATCTCACATATTTATACATATTTTTGTGGTGAAACATTTAAAATATACTTTCAGTAATTTAAAAATATGATGCATTATTAATTATTATAGTCAGCAATCTGTGCCAGAGATTACTAAATCCGATTTCTACTAAAATTTTGTACCCTTTGAGCAACATTTCCCCATTCCCCATCCGCTCCACTAGAAGGAGTTATAAATTATTGATTGATTACATTTTTAGTGGGAAGCACTGGTATATAGAACAAACATGAGAGTACTCTGAAATGAGGTATGTTTAAGAGTTGGACCCTACAGTTGGATTTCAACAACAGAGAAGCTGTGAACCAAAGATTTACTCTCATTCTAAATTAACATTCTTGGAAAGTTTGTTTTTAAAATAATAAATGATACATCTTCTTACATAACTGATCTGTCACAAGTTTAAAAACATTTTTTCCTTCAAAGAAGGAAGAGAAGATCATAACCTGCATGGAGAAGGGGATGGAATGCCTTTTTTTTTTTCCAGAGATAAGTAGAGGATTTCAGAGAGTGGAGGTAGCACATGGATATACCTAATTGCCTGCCCAAAATCCCTGAAAAGAATTTGAAGTGTTTGTGATTAAAAACCCAAAGTGTTGAGAAAGGATAAGAATAAATGATATCAAGAGCAGTGAATAGAACTTCTGATTTAATAGATGACTCCCAAGGTCTTACAAGAGCAGAATGGTAAACATACATTTATAGGTCAAACTGGTGATGTGTTATGTCATAACCATGAGTGAAATTATGGCAAATAAAATTATGGTTGTATAAACTTGCATGTTTGGACCTTGTATGTTTGTTTTCTTTTTGGGGATGAAAATATTCCTAGGGAAGCTATAAGCAAATTATAAATTCCTAAGAAAGTAGATGTACACAGAAGAAGCTCATTTTAGGCAATTGACTGTAAAATGAGCAGATAGAGCCCATGTGAGGATGACCCATGCATTCCTGGAAGTATATAAAGGTCTTGGAAGAGTAGAAGACACTCACACTTCAGAGACATCCTCCTACACCTTCACTGAAATCTCACCTCCTGACACCATGTGTTGCAACTACTACGGAAACTCCTCTGGGGGCTGTGGGTACAGCTCTGGCTGGGGTTCTGGCTGTGGCTCTGGCTATGGCTGCGGGTATGGCTCTGGCTGTGGCTATGGCTGCGGCTATGGCTCTGGCTATGGAGCCGGCTGTGGCTATGGCTGTGGATACGGCTCTGGCTGTGGCTATGGCTGTGGCTATGGTTCTGGATATGGAACAGGCTGTGACTATGGCTCTGGCTGTGGATATGGCTGTGGATACAGCTCTGGCTGCTGTGGCTACCGACCATTTTGCTACAGAAGATGCGATTCCTCTTGCTGCTAATCATCACTACAGATCATCCTTACCTTTGCAGTGACCATTCCAAGAGCAAATTCAGTTTAAAATTTCCCTAACCACTATCTTCACATCTAAGTAAAGATTGACTGTGGTCCATTGACCATCTGAATGCATATAAGAGAAGCTGTTTGCAGTGGATGGAGACTGAGTAGTTACATCACATCACTGAAGAGAGGAGATCTATTCTGATTAATTTTCAAATGTAAATTCAGACATCTTTTTTCCATCTCTGCCATGACTATTTGCAGAAGCACAAGAGGACTGTATAATTGGAATGTATTAAAATGGAACAAAAATAGAATTTTCTTAATAAAAGGCCTTATTCACTAAGAAGTCTCATCTCCTTAATGTCAGAATCAGCATTAATTAGAGGGTTTGTGGCTTCCTTAAAAGCTGGGTGACAATGTTATCTTATTAGTTGAATCCAAATACTGATGTTTAACATATTTCTTAATTCCTTGTATGTTAATTATTTATATTTGTATTTAAATATAAACACAAATATCACACTCAAAATTTCAAATAATGAATAAAAAAGGTTAGAAAACATGTGGACACAGGGAAGGAAGCATCACACACTGCGGTCAGTAGCTGGGGACTAGGGCAGGGACAGTGAGGGTGGGAGGGTGGGGAGGGATAATGAGGGGAGAAATACCAGATATGGGTAATGGGAGGATGAAGGCAGCAAACCACCTTGCCATGTATATACCTATACAACAATCCTGCATGAGCTGCACATGTACCCCAGAACCTAAAGTACAATAATTAAAAAAAAAAAATTAGAATAGAATGAAGAAAGAGACAGGGAATCTACTAACTGATTTCATTTTGTCAGCGTCCAAAGAAAGTTGGCCATTCTATATTTTAAATCTAAGTACATTTTTTAGTATATCTTTTTAAAACCTTTTTCCCTCAGCACGATTGCATCAAAACATTGATTTCTGATACTACATGTGCATTTAAATGACTACTTCTTATTGCTATATGATACTTCATGTAGCTCATGTATAAGATTTTGCCTTTTTACTATCTCAGTGATACATATACAACCACACCCAGCACTGCTTCAGCACAACATTGCTGTAATGAACACACTTTCCCTATGGGTTTCTGTAGGAGTCAATCCCGGAATCTGAATAGTTGATACAAGTTGTGTGTTTATCTTTAATTTTTCTAAGTTTTCCCCTGTTAGTCTCCAGAACGTCTGCACCAGCCTAAACCCTCAAATTGCACTTCTCTGTTCTTACATATGTTTCAATACTTGTTTTATCTAATTTTCTAATATTGCTTGTTTGCACAGTAAAAATATTATCTTGCTGTTATAATTTATACATCTTTGATTACTAAAGCATTTGAACAATTTCATTTCTTCCTATATATTAATATTCATGGTTTCTCTTTTATATCCCTTTCTCCATTTTAAAAATGGATTTTTTTTGCCTTTTTTTGAGTGATTTGTAGGAATATATTACATATCCTTGATAAATTCCCATGTCATTTTTCGGCACTGGAAAAATCTTGTAAACTGTAATTTGTTTATTTTTGCTAATAGTGCACACAATTGCACAAAATTATTAACTGTCATTTCTTATTTTGTAGTTTTCTGTCAAAAATATTCTACATTTCCACATAATTTTAAAGTTTCATGTTTTGCTTTTAGATTATTAACCCACCTGGAGTCCACCTTTATATATGTTGGTCCAGTTTCATTTTACACTATGTTGAGCTGGGTTCTCCAGTACCACCTACTAAACAGCCCACTGTCACTGATTAGTGTGGCTACCTTTAGTCTGTGTTGTTATGAAGTATGCATGAGTTCAGCTCTGAAGTTTGTACCATCCTTATTTTACATTTATGTTTCTTAGCATTTTTCAAAGGTTTTGTGTGCAGGGTTATGTGTGATAGAGAATTAGGTTTATTTTGCTTTGTTTTTTCACTGATGACAACTAGATCCGATAGCCAGACTTTAAAGACATAAATTTTACAATGTAAGACATTTTTCTAATGGCTAAAGCAGTATGAAGATGGAATAAACTGTCTTGTTGGCATCCTTGTCATGAAAGTATTGAAAAATTTGGATCTCCACATACTAGAAAATTCCAGGTAAATTGGCATTCAGAACACAGACTTAATTAATTGATCCATATCATTCACTGCTTCTTTGAAATACTGTGACTCTATATGTGAAGAACAATTGGAGGTTAGCTGTAGGTAACCTGGATAATAACAATATGGCCTTTAAAGTGAAAAAAAATTTTGTTACAGAGTTAGAATAAAGAATGTCAGGTTTCAAGTAAGCTTCGAGGTATCCAACCTACTGTTACTGCCAGTATTAATGGATTTCTGGGAACAATGATTTCCAGAGCAAGAGAAAGAAAGACACCAGATTCATAATGCCTATGCAGAGAAACTCATTATGAGTGGCCAGATATTACTGCAATAATGTGAAGGATCTATTTCAGTTATTGAAAAGATATCAGGAACTACTCACTGTGAAATTCATATACCACTAGAAAGAATTATCTAATTACAATGAAGGACAGCAAGAAAGGATGAAAGGAATAAAATGATCCATTAAAACATCCAGAAAATAAGAAAATTCTGATAGTAATTCTTTAGCTACCAGGGATTGTTTTGAAAGAAAAGAAATTCCTCAGTAAAAAGACAATGTGGCTGAAGATATAAAAAACATGAACATGCCAATTACAAGTAAGGAGATTGAATAAGTAATAAAATGGCCATCATAGGAATGCCAAAGAATTAATGACTTCAATGTTGAATTCTACCAAACATTTAAAGAACTAATACTAGCTTTTCAAACTCCTCCAAAAAGCTGAAGATGAGGATATACATTTATATTTTTTTTGTGAGGCCAGCATTGTCCTGATAGTAAAGCCAGAGAAGAACACTATAATAAGGAGAATTACAGGCCAGCATTCCTGACAAACATAGGTGCTACAATTCTCAACAGAACATGAGCAAACTGAAATAAACAGCACATTAAAAGACTCATTCATCACGGTAATTTATTTCTGAAATGCAAGGATCCTGAACATACTCAAATCAATAAACACGATATACCATTTTAACGAAGTAAGGAACAAAAACCGTATGATCATCTGAATGATGCAAAAAAAGCATTCAAAAATATTTAACATCCTTTTGTAATTAAAAAATGTCAAAAATTTAGATGTAGATGGAAAGTACCTCAACACAATGGAGGCCATATTCAGTAAGCCCACAGTTAACATAACACTCAACAGGAAAAAACTGAAAGCTTTTCCTGTAAGATCAAGAATAAGAAAAAGATGCCTACTTATGATACTGAACACAATGCTAATGTTATGTAAATAGTTGTATTGATTTTATTTTTATTGTTGATTTTTATTTTTTTAACCAAATAATTCTGATCTATAGTTTATCGAATCTATAGTTTATGGAATCATGATTGTAGAACTCATGAATACAGAAAACCAAATGAATATATGCATGTATATACAACATATATGCCACATATAACTATAAACCATAGCAATGTGAATGAATCTTAAAATTTTAGTATAAAAAAGGTGTAAATGTAAGTACATGCAGAAATTTGAAAAGTTATTATTTGGGAATGTTTATACTTGGATAAAGGAAATGGAAAAAAAAGAGAAAGTATTGTCTCCATTATATACCAGGATCCCTGCTACATCCTTTATATTTTATATATGCCTCAACAAATTTTTAAAATACATATGGTTACTTTTAATTCCATGTGGTAGTTGCAGGAACTGAGGTTCATCTAGGTTGGTGATATTTTTCATGGATATATAATTAGTAAATGGATCAGTGAGGAAATTAATTAATTTGTTTTCTAGGGAAAGCTATTTCTACTACAGAGCTTCTGGAATGTGGAGGAGAGACTATAATTGTTATCAATTTATGGACCCTCAGCATCAAATTCATTCCCTAGTACGTGCTCTGTGCTGATAGAAGGGATTTTTAAAAAATATTTCTCCACTGTGAGCATGCTTCAAGCTTTCTCAGGAGAGGATGCAGCAAGGACATTACAGGAGGAAGCAGGGCTTCTCCATTTTCGGGTGTGGCACAGGAGGGGATTAGACGGTATTAGCAGTATGAGTTAAGAGTATCTGGTGAGGCTCCACCACACTCTTGGGTCCAGAATATGCTGGATCCTTAAGGACCTTGAGCTTCAGCCTGGCAGTAATCTCTATGTGACTCTGTTTACATGAAAACTAGCATCTAGAGGACAGTGTACTCATGAGTCCCTGCAGGGCTCCTACCCACACAAGCAGATTCTCTACATAGGCTACCCATCACTGCTACTTTCCATAGTCTGCCCGCAGCCCAGGGCTTCTCAGGCCCTCTGCAAGCTCGTATCTCCTGATGTGCATTACTTGCTTACCATGTGCTCCAGAGGGGTGCCTCTTGTTTCCCAGTGAATGCAGACAATATTTATCTATTTAATTATTATCTTTATTTTATGAGTTTTAGTAATATATAATTGATGTAAAACTGTACTTATTTAATGGATATAATTTCTTGAATTTGAACATATGCATATCCCTATGAAACGATCTCCCCAATGAAGGTAATAAAGATATCAAGCTAAGAGTAAGAATGAATAGGAAATTGCACAGAAAGGCCAACTATTGTTAATGTCATAATGTAAGATATACAACAAAAATATTGTGAGTAAATATTATTGAGATTTTGTTTGGAAAGGAAAATCGATTCTAAAATCAGGAAACCACTGTGAATAATTTAATTAAGCTAATTAAAAAAGGCGATGACCTTGCATAGTTATCATTTTTGTGGTAATGTTTAAAATCTGTTCTTTTAGTAATTTTGAAATAAACAATGTAACACTCTTTATTATAGTCACCCTTTTGTGTAATAAATCACTAAAGTTAATTCCTCTTACCTTACTGAAATTTTGTACCCTTTGATCAACAGCCCCCATTCCCCACCCACTCCACTTGTCTGGTGTATGACTTATTGATTGATTACATTTTAGTAGAAAGCACTGATGTACACAGCACAAACATCAGAGTAGTCCAATTGTTGTTGACATCCAATTGTTAAACTCGAGTCTTAAACACAAACAAACCTGAATTTAAGAACTGAATTTAACAATTGGACATCAACAACAAAGAAGTTGTGAAACAAGGAAATTCCCTCACTTTAAATGGAAACTCAAAAGTTTGTACTATAAATTTTAAATGATACATCTTACATAACTGACCTGTCAGAAGTTTAACAAAAATTTTTCTTTCAAGGAGAGAAGAGAAGGTCATAGATTACCTAGAAAAGGGGGAATGGTCAAACTTTTCTTCAGAGAGAAGAGGGTTTCAAGGTGCAGAGGCAGCATGCAGAAATACTCAATTCCTTGTCCAAAAACCGTGATTAGTAATTTTCAGTAAGTATGACAAGAAGAAAGAACACCATGGTATTAGGAAAGAATAAGAAGAAATGATGATGATGATGATGATGATGATGATAATGGTATTAAGAGCATTGAGTAGAACTTCGTATTTAATAGATGACTTCCAAGACCCTACAAGAGCAGAATGATAAACATACATTTATAGGCCAAACATATTTTAGTGTTGTGTAATGTCATGGACATGACATGAAACTATGGAAGATAAAATTATGGTTGTATGAGTGTGTGTGTTTAAAACTTGTATGTTTGTTTTCCTTTCAGGCATAAAAATATTCCTAGGGAAGCTATAAGCAAATTATGAATTCCAAAGAAAGTAGATGTACAGAGAATGAGTTCATTTAGGCAAATGATTACAAAATGAGCAAATTAGAGCCCATGTGAGGATGACCCATGCATTCCTGGAAGTATATAAAGGTCTTGGAAGAGTAGAAGACACTCACACTTCAGAGACATCCTCCTACACCTTCACTGAAATCTCACCTCCTGACACCATGTGTTGCAACTACTACGGAAACTCCTCTGGGGGCTGTGGGTACAGCTCTGGCTGGGGTTCTGGCTGTGGCTCTGGCTATGGCTGTGGATATGGCTCTGGCTATGGAACAGGCTGTGGCTATGGCTGTGGATACGGCTCTGGCTGTGGATGCGGCTCTGGCTATGGAACAGTGTGTGGCTATGGCTGTGGATACAGCTCTGGCTGTGGCTCTGGCTGTGGCTATGGCTCTGGCTGTGGCTATGGCTGTGGCTATGGCTCTACATATGGATTAGGCTCTCGCTATGGCTGTGGATACAGCTCTGGCTGCTGTGGCTACCGACCATCTTACTACAGAAGATGCTATTCCTCTTGCTGCTAATCATCACTGCAGATCATCCTTGTCTTTGCGATGACCTCTCCAAGATTAAGCCCAGTTGAAATCTCTCCTATCTTCACATCTAAGTAAAGATTGACTATGGTCCCTTGACTATCTGAATACATAAAAGAGAAGCTGTTTGCAGTGGATGGAGACTGAGTAGTTTCATGACATAAGTGAAGAGAGGAGATTTTATTCTGATTAATTTTCTAGTGTAAGTAATTTTCTAATGTAAAACTCTCACATCTTTTTCTTCATTTTTGTGCCATGACTATTTGCAGAAACGTAAGAGGGGTATATAATTGGAGCATACTAAAATGGAACAAAAATAGAATTTTCTTAATAAAAGGCTTTACTCACTAAGAAGTCTGGTCTCCTTAATGTCTCCTTAATTTGAGGGTTTGTTGCTTCCTTAAAAGTCGTGTGACTACAACTTAAAATAGGAAAATGTTATTTTGTTTGCTGAATCCAAATACTGATGTTTTACATATTTCTTAGTTCTTTGTATGTTAATTCTTTACATTTTTATTTAAACAAGAACACAAATATTAAGCTCAAAATTTTAAAACATGCATGAAAAAGAATTGGAATAGAGTCAAGAATGAGACGGGGGGCTGGGCGCGGTGGCTTAAGCCTGTAATACCAGCACTTTGGGAGGGCGAGGAGAGTGGATCACCAGGTCAAGAGATTGAGACCATCCTGGTCAACATGGTGAAACCCTGTCTCTACTAAAAATACTAAAAATTAGCTGGGCATGGTGATGCGTGCCTGTAATCCCAACTACTCAGGAGCTCAGGAGGCTGAGGCAGGAGAATTGCTTGAACCCAGGAGGCGGAGGTTGCGGTGAGCCGAGATCGCGCCATTGCACTCCAGCCTGGGTAACAAGAGCGAAACTCCGTCTCAAAAAAAAAAAAAAAAAAAAAAAGTACGGGGAACTACTTATACTACTTATACAGGTTAATATACTAAGGTTAATATACTAGTCCAGCAATGACTGTCTCGGTTGAGCTTAAGTCAAGGTAATTAAGAGGCAACACTATTAATTTAATGTTAATAGATTTTGAATATGTAAAACAAGAAATCTTGGACTAAGCAGATAAGGTTACTACAAGTGCTCAAGATGGTGAGAAAGATCAGGGCTCTTTCACTTTCCCGCTCCCCACTCTGCTGTGTGACATTCATACTCATTGTTTTAAAGTGATTGCTGTATATGACCATCATTCTACACAAGTAAGGACAAATGATAAAGAGCACCAGGTCTTTTAAAACTTTGTTCTTGGCCGGGCGCGGTGGCTCACGCCTGTAATCCCAGCACTTTGGGAGGCCGAGGCGGGTGGATCACCAGGTCAAGAGATTGAGACCATCCTGGTCAACATGGTGAAACCCCATCTCTACTAAAAATACAAAAATTAGCTGGGCATAGTGGCGCGTGCCTGTAATCCCAGCTACTCAGGAGGCTGAGGCAGGAGAAGTGCCTGAACCCAGGAGACGGAGGTTGCGGTGAGCCGAGATCGCGCCATTGCACTCCAGCCTGGGTAACAAGAGCAAAACTCCGTCTCAAAACAAACAAACAAAACAAAACAAAAACAAAAAATAAGTTTGTTCTTTTATTTGGGAGGGGATACTCTTTGTTGTTTGGACACATGTGTACTGAGACCACTCTTAGCTGAAAGTCTGTAAAAAACAAAAAGTTTGTGGTCAGCAGTTCTGCTAGTCAGTCAACTGTGTGCGTCCAAAGTTTGTAGGTCTTGGGGAAAAAGAGAAAAGGACCAATGACTGAGAAAGCAAAATCTCAGTTAAATGGCCATATGTTCTTGCAGCAATTTGAATTTGGGCAGGGGTGCAATTTATGACTTTACTATTTTTTTCTTCAAGTGTAGAGGTCTGAGCTTAAAATAGTCTCTTATTTATATGATATTGCTGTTTGTCCACACATGGCTCTTTTTCTTTTCTTTTTAACATAGTAATTTATTTATTCTCTCCTGTTTCTCTTTTATTTCCATTCTCGCACCCATCTCTCATTTAGAGTCACCTTGTAATTTGTTATTTTATATGCAAATACCCCATTGCATCCTGTCTATAGCCCCCAAAAGTTGGCCATTCTACTACATATTTTATATCTATTTAAATTATATTATTGCATATCGTTTTAAAACTCCTTTTCTTTTAGCACAATTTGTATTGAATGATTTATTTCACCTAAAAATGTAAAGCAAATATTTATACACTTAAAGAGAGATTTATAATACAATAATAGTAAAGGGCTTTGATGCCTCACTTTCAACAATAAACAGATTATTCAGACAGAAAATAGGTAAGTAACCATTAGATCTGAACTGCAGTTTAGAGCAAATGGACCTAATAGACATATATAGGACATTTTATTCAACAACAGCAGAAGACAATTCTTCTCAAAACACAGGAAAATGCTTCAAAACAAGTATTAACATACTTAAGAAGATTATTTTTTTTTGGTTTTGAAATTTGTTTCAAAACAAGTCTTAACATATTTAAGAAGACTGTGATTATATTAAGTATCTTTTCCCACTAAATGGTTTGAATCAACAAATCAATAATGGAAGGAATTTTGGAAAATGTAAAAATATATGAAAACTAAATAACATAATCATAAACAACAAATGGGTCAAGAAAGAAAAAAGAAAGGAAAACAAGATATCTTGAAACAAATGAAAATAAAAGCACAACATATCAAAACTTTGGGTTGCAGCAAAGGCAGATTTAAGAGGAAACTTTGTAACAATAAATGCTCACAGTGACAAAGAAGACAGATCTTAAATAAACAAACTAATTTAACACTCTGAGGGAAAAAATGGAATAAACTAAGAAAGAACAAAAAGCGGAGCAAGCAAAATCTTAGGTAAATTAATATATGTCCTTACATCAACTTTAATTAGGGCAGGTACACAATTGATGTCTTCACCAATTTTTTTTTCTTATCATGTAGAGGTTTAATATACTCCCCTATTCATACAGTGTTATTGTTTGTCCACACATGGGTCTTTATGTGTTTTAAGATTTTGGTAACATAATAATTTATTTATTTGCTTCTATTTCTTTTTGACTTCCACTCTCATCTCTCATTTACAGCCATATTGCATTTTATCTCATATGCAAGCATCCCTATTCATGTTTTCAAAGTCCCAAGAAAGTTGGTCTTTTTATTATATATTTTAAATCTATGTAAGTTGTGTTATATCTTTTGAAAACTTTTTCTCCCTCAGCACTATTTGTGTTGAAAGACTCATTAATGCTACTATGCATAGATTTAAACTATTATTTCTGATTGTTCGTTGGTACTTTATGTGGTTCATACACAAGATTTTGTTCATTCAGTGTTTCAGTGATGCACACTTAGTCACACCCAAGATAAATTGTTTTTTCTGTGAAAAAAAAAATGCAAAGATTCCAGGCTTGATGGTGCACACCTGTAGTCCTAGCTATTCAAGAGGCTGAGGTGGGAGGATTGCTTGAGCCTGGGAGGTTGAGGCTGTAGTGAGTCACGATTTCATCATTGCACACCAGCCTGAATGACAGAGTAAGATCCTGTCTCAAAAAAAAAAAACCAAAAATCAAACCAAACCAAACCAAAACAAAAAACAAAGAAACATTTTCTAAAGGCTAGAATACTGTGAAAATGGAATAGGCTGCCTTGTAGGCATTTCTATCCTGAGGCCGTTGAAGAATTTGCATCTTCGGTTACTAGAAAACTCTGAATAAATAAGTGCATTCAAAACTTGGGTTTAATTAATTCATTCACATCATTCACTTTTACTTTGTAATTTAATGATTCTGTAATAAAAAATAATTGAAGGTTGGGTCAGGGCAACATGAATAAGAATAATGTTACCCGAAAAGTCGGAAAAAATTGTGCTCGATTCTATTGTAGAGTTAGGAAGGAGTATGTTACGTTCAAGGTGAGCTTTGAAGCATCTACCTACTGTTAGCGTCAGTATTTCTGAATTTCTGGGATCTGTACAGAAGATGTGACTCAAAGCAGGGAAAGGAGGAATGAGATCAGTAAAGTCGCTGCAGAGGAACTCATAAATGTGTTTAGAGATTAATGCAATAATAAATACGGTCTATTTCAGTTCTTGAAGGGATATAGGGACCTATTCACAGTAAGATGCTGAAAGATTATGAGATATATGGTAATAGTTCAGCTGTCCTGGGAAACAGTCAACTCATTCTGGTAACTCTTCAAGGACAGTTGAGGTGATAATCATTTGTCAGGCTTATGTGCTGAATGGTATATTTCCTTGCTGTTTATTCCTTTTAGTTCTTTGGTTTAGTAACACAATTGCTCCTTAAGTCAGTTTTCTTACATATAACATGTGGATAAAATACCTTCTCAAAGTTTTTGGGAGGTTTGTATTTCAGAATATTTCCAAAGGCAATTTGCATAATGTGAATTTTTGTAAGAACTCTTCATTATGACAAATTTCTTTGCTCTATGGGAGGCTGCAAATGGAAAGCAGTAATCAGTTTTAAGAGACTAATTAATACATTTATGCACAGGATTCTCTAAGACACATTCCCTGTAATTAGTGATAGATGTTTTATAATTAACATTTACATTTGCTTAAATCTCCAGATGTAACATTAAAAATTCTTAATATAAGCAAAATAGCCATACTCTCCAACATGACATCTTTTCCTATGTTGCTAATCTTTTCAGTGATATCAAAATTTGAAATAAGGATCTCAACGGTTTTCCATTTAAAACCATAGAATATTTTCCAAACAAATGTTTTCAAGTAGCAGATATACACTTTCCATGATTGTGGAATTGAATATATGCTATGATTACAAGTCCAGTGAATTGATGCAGTGGTCTCAGCAATAATTTATTGTATAAAATGCTTTCATGACATTGCAGTTAGTTTAATATTAAGACAATTTTCTCAGGATTTGTATTTGTTTGTTTTCATTAATGTTCAATTAATAGGAATTGAGCAAATGAATGGAGTACATATTATCACACAAGTTTTTAGTTGATGCTCAATTAGTTGAAGAACATTTCTTATGTTTGCAGTTCGTAAATGGTGGAACCAGGATTCTCACCCAGGTCTCTATAATTTCAAAAGATTTTCTACTTTATAAACATTTGTAGGCCAGAGTGTTGGCTCATGCCAGTAATCCCAGCACTTTGGGAGGCCAAGGTGGGTGGATCAAATGAGGTCAGGAGTTTGAGACCAGCCTGACCAACATCATGAAGTCCTGTCTCTACTGAAAATACAAAAATTAGCCAAGGAGTGGAGGTGCATGCCTGTAATCCCAGCTACTCGGGCGACTGAGGCCGAAGATTTCTTGAACCCAGGAGATGTTAAAAAAGAAAAAGTAAATTAGTTTGAGAGTGAGAAATGTAATCTAGTTTTTATAGATGCAAAGACTTGTGGCTATCAGAAACTTGATTACAGACAAACTGTAGAAAGTTGCATGGGATCCATAGTGAGAGCTGGGATAGGAGTTCAGTCATAGTCACTATATTTCATAGGGAAAGTAATCATACTTAATGGGACTAAAAAGAATCTAAAAAATTTTTATATTAACAAAAAATGCTATGAAAAATCATAGCAGATTTGAGCTTAGTTTTGAATTAAAATTTTCTAGAAATACATTAAATCCTGAAAGTAGAACAACTAATTTAGGAAAACTAATTTCTACAATCTTGGCATGACACAAGGGAAAGAAATTTTCATTGGGAAATAATTGTAACTAAAAGAAAAGAAGTGCTCCAAAATAGAAAAAAAAAATGCTATTCCTTAAATATTGGCAATATTCTAATTGTGGCAAATGCTGACAAGTAAGGATTTGAAAATAAGTCTGAAAATTACTACTTGGGATATTCTGAAGACAGTAGAATCAGTATCAGTAATCAGAGCATTAAATTTACTCTAAGATCAAGAGATATAAAATGCAACTGGCATGTAAATCAATGTAATTAGACATTGAAACACTATTACAAATTTATCATAAAAATTTGTCATTGAGGACATATTTTGAGATGAGTAGATTTCTACTGCAGAAATGCAGAAGTTTTTCAAAGATTAATATTACATGGCAAACAAAACTTAGATATCCTTGATTAAAGTGAAAATCTTCATAAGAGCACGAGCTGTTATCTGAAAATTAGTATGTCCCACCCTTTTTTAAAATTCTGATGATTGTAATTGACATGTAAACTTCAAATTTTGTCTCAGATTGCATATTTAAGTGAAAAAAGTCTTTGGTAGAGTTAAAAATTCTTACCTTGAAATATTTGACGGAATGCTGGGAAGATGGCCGCCTAAGAACAGCTCAGGACTTCAGCTCCCAGTGAAGGTGCAGAGGGTGAGTGGACGCCGCATTTCCAGATGAACTCTTATTGCCCACAGACCAGGAGCTACCCAGGCAGAGGGGTCGCCAGCGTCGCAGTCCCAGCCGGTGCGGCTGTTTTGGCCCCCGCGGGGCTGATTCCGCCCGCGCGGCTGCTGTGACCATGCCCTGTTGCTGCGGTTCTCCATAAAAAAGCCACTGGTCTGGGAGCCCTCTTAGCTGGCGAGCAGAGCCCTGAGACAGCAGAGTTGCCCATTCATCTGAAATAGCGAGCCAGGCCAGGAGATTCCTAGGCAAAAAATCCGCCAGGAGCCGGCGCCGCAGTTCGAGCCGACTCCGTGAGTCGCAGCACGGGAGATCCCGGCGCCTTTTCAACAAGCGACCGGAACGCGGGGTCGTTCAACTTAAAAGAAAAGACTCTGAGTCAGGGAGCCAGGTGATCAGGCTTGGTTGGTCCCGCCCCTCCACCCCCAACAACAACGAAAACAAAAACAGTAATTGGAAACCCTCTGGGTTGAGCCCTCCAAACCAAGCACAGCTGAACCAGGATGGTCGGGCTCCGTAGGGGAGGGGTTTCCACCATTACTGAGACTCTCCACCACTACGGAGGCAGGCTGCCGTTGCCGAGGCAACCCGCCGTTGCCGAGGCAACCTGCCACAACAGAGAGAGTCCGCCATAACAGAGGCGGGACCACCGTTGCCGAGACAGTTCTAACTACGCCCATATAAAAAGGACTACAGGGAAGAGCTCAGGGCAGCTGGGTGGAGCCCACAGCAGCTCAGCAAAGCCCCTGCGGGCAGGCAGTGGCTAGGTGTGCTGCTAGCTGGGCGGGTCAGACCTGAAAGAAAAATCAAAAAAGGCAGTAGTGCAACGGAAACTCAGAAAGCTCCAACTCCCTGGGACAGAGACAGACAACAGGTGGATAAACCCACAAAAATGGGAAGAACCCAGCGCAAAAAGGATGAAAACTCCCGAAACCAGAACACCTCTCCTCCTAAAGGGATCACAACTTCTCACCAGCAAGGGAACCAGACCGGATGGAGAAGGAGGGTGATGAAATGACAGAATCAGACTTCAGAAGGTGGGTAGTAAGAAACTACAATGAGCTAAAAGAACATGTTCTAACCCAACGCAAAGAAAATAGGAACCTTGAAAAAAGATTGGGCGAACTGCTGACGAGAATGGACAGCATAGAGAGGAGTATAAGTGAATTGATGGAGCTGAAAAACGCAACACGAGAACTTCGTGAAGCATGCACAAGCTTCAGCAGTCGAATTGACCAAGCAGAAGAAAGGATATCAGAGGTCGAAGATCAACTAAAGGAAATAAAAAGAGAAGGCAAGAACAGAGAAAAAAGCACAAAAAGGAATGAACAAAATCTTCAAGAAATGTGGGACTATGTGAAACGACCTAATCTACGTCTGATAGTTGTACCTGAATGTGATGAAGAGAATGAATCCAAGCTGGAAAATACTCTTCAGGATATTATCCAGGAAAACTTCCCCAACCTAGCAAGGCAAGCCAATATTCAAATACAGGAAATACAGAGAACACCACAAAGATATTCCTCAAGAAGAGCAACCCCAAGGCACATAATCGTCAGATTCACCAGGGTTGAAATGAAAGAGAAAATGCTAAGGGCAGCCAGAGAGAAAGGTCGGGTTACCCACAAAGGGAAGCCCATTAGACTCACAGCAGATCTCTCAGCAGAAACCCTACAAGCCAGAAGAGATTGAGGGCCAATATTCAACATCCTTAAAGAAAAGAACTTTCAACCCAGAATCTCCTATCCAGCCAAACTAAGCTTCATAAGTGAAGGAAAAATAAAATCCTTTGTGAACAAGCAAGCACTCAGAGATTTCATCACCACCAAACCTGCTCTACAAGAACTCCTGAAAGAGGCTCTACACATATAAAGGAACAACCAGTACCAGCCACTCCAAAAACACACCAAATGGTAAAAGAGCATCAACACAATCAAGAATCTGCATCAACTAACCAACAAAACAGCCAGGTAGCATCAAAATGACAGTATCAAATTCACACATAACAATACTATCCCTAAATGTCAATGGACTAAATGCCCCAATCAAAAGACACAGACTGGCAAATTGGATAAAAAGCCAAAACCCATCAGTGTGCTGTATCCAGGAAACCCATCTAACATGCAAGGATACACAAAGGCTCAAAATAAAGGGATGGAGGAAGATCTACCAAGCAAATGTAGAGCAGAAAAAAGCAGGAGATGCAATTCTCATCTCTGATAAAATAGACTTTAAAGCAACAAAGATCAAAAGAGACAAAGAAGGACATTACATAATGGTAAAAGGATCACTGCAACAAGAAGAGCTAACGATCCTAAATATATATGCACCCAATACAGGAGCACCCAGATACATAAGGCAAGTTCTTAATGACTTACAAAGAGACTTAGACTCCCACACAATAATAGTGGGAGACTTTAACACCCCATTGTCAATATTAGACAGATCATCCAGACAGAAAATCAACAAGGATATCCAGGACCTGAATACAGACCTGGAACAAGCAAACCTAATAGACATTTACAGAACTCTCCACCCCAAATCCACAGAATATACATTCTTCTCAGCACCACATCACACCTACTCTAAAATTGACCACATAATTGGCAATAAATCACTCCTCAGCAGATGCAAAAGAACAGAAATCATAACAAACAGTCTCTCAGACCACAGTGCAATCGAGTTAGAACTCAGAATGCAGAAACTAACTCAGAACCGCACAGCTTCATGGAAACTGAACAACTTGCTCTTGAATGTTGACTGGATAAACAATGAAATGAAGGCAGAAATAAAGATGTTCTTCGAAACCAATGAGAACGAAGACACAACATACCAGAATCTCTGGGACACATTTAAAGCAGTCTCTAGAGGAAAATTTATAGCAATGAGTGCCCACATGAGAAGAAAGGAGAGATCTAAAATTGACACCCTATCATCAAAATTGAAAGAGCTAGAGGAGCAAGATCAAAAAAAACTCAAAACCTAGCAGAAGACAGGAAATAACTAAGATCAGAGCAGAACTGAAGGAAATAGAGACACAAAAAACTCTTCAAAAAATCAATAAATCCAGGAGCTGGTTCTTTGAAAAGATCAACAAAATAGACAGACCACTAGCCAGATTAATAAAAAAGAAAAGAGAGAATAACCAAATTGATGCAATAAAAAATGATAAAGGGGATATCACCACAGATTCCACAGAAATCCAAACCATCATCAGAGATTGTTACAAACAACTCTATGCACATAAACTAGTAAACCTGGAAGAAATGGATAAATTCCTGGACACCTGCAACCTCCCAAGCCTAAACCTAGAAGAAGCCGAAACCCTGAATAGACCAATAACATGGTCTGAAGTCGAGGCAGCAATAAAGAGCCTACCACCCAAAAAAAGCCCAGGTCCAGATGGGTTCACAGCTGAATTCTACCAGACATACAAAGAGGAGCTGATACCATTCCTTCTGAAACTATTCCAGACAATCCAAAAAGAGGGAATTCTTTCCAAATCATTTTACGAGACAAACATCATCCTGATACCAAAACCCGGCAGAGACTCAACAAGAAAAGAAAATTTCAGGCCAATATCCATGATGAACATAGATGCAAAAATCTTCAATAAAATACTGGCAAACCGATTGCAACAGCATATCAAAAAGCTCATCCACCATGATCAAGTAGGATTCATCCCGGGGATGCAAGGCTGGTTCAACATACACAAGTCCATAAACGTAATTCACCATATAAACAGAAACAAAGACAAAAACCACATGATTATCTCAATTGATGCAGAGAAGGCTTTTGACAAAATTCAACAACGCTTTATGCTAAAAACCCTCAATAAACTAGGTATTGACGGAACGTATCTCAAAACAATAAAAGCTATTTACGACAAACCAACAGCCAGTATCATACTGAATGGGCAAAAACTGGAAGCATTCCCTTTGAAATCTGGCACTAGACAAGGATGCCCTCTCTCACCACTCCTATTCAATATAGTACTGGAAGTTCTAGCCAGAGCAATCAGGCAAGAAAAAGAAATAAAGGGTATCCAAATTGGAAAGGAGGAAATCAAATTGTCTCTATTTGCAGGTGACATGATTGTATATCTGGAAGACCCCATCATCTCAGCCCAAAATCTCCTGAAACTGATAAACAACTTCAGCAAAGTCTCAGGATACAAAATCAAAGTGCAAAAATCACAAGCATTCCTATACACCAGTAATAGACTTCAAGAGAGCCAAATCAAGAACGAACTGCCATTCACAATTGCTACAAAGAGAATAAAGTACCTAGGAATACAACTAACAAGGAACGTAAAGGACCTCTTCAAGGAGAACTACAAGCCATTGCTCAACGAAATAAGGGAGGATACAAACAGATGGAGAAACATTCCATGTTCATGGTTAGGAAGAATCAACATCGTGAAAATGGCCATACTGCCCAAAGTAATTTACAGATTCAACGCTATTCCCATCAAGCTACCAATGACCTTCTTCACAGAACTGGAAAAAAACACCTTAAACTTCATATGGAACTAAAAGAGAGCCCGCATAGCCAAGTCAATTCTAAGCAAAAAGAACAAAGCAGGAGGCATCACACTACCGGACTTCAAACTATACTACAAGGCTACAGTAATCAAAACAGCATGGTACTGGTACCAAAACAGAGATATAGACCAATGGAACAGAACAGAGGTCTCAGAGGAAATACAACATACCCACAACCATCTGATCTTCGACAAACCTGACAAAAACAAGCAATGGGGAAAGGACTCCCTTTTTAATAAATGGTGTTGGGAAAACTGGCTAGCCATATGCAGAAAGCAGAAACAGGACCCCTTCCTGACACCTTACACCAAAATTAACTCCAGATGGATTAAAGACTTAAACATCAGACCTAATACCATAAAAACCTTACAAGAAAATCTAGGCAAAACCATTCAGGACATAGGTGTAGGCAAGGACTTCATGACCAAAACGCCAAAAGCAATGGCAACAAAAGCCAAAATAGACAAATGGGACCTAATCAAACTCCACAGCTTCTGCACGGCAAAAGAAACAGTCAGTAGAGTGAATCAGCAACCAACAGAATGGGAAAAAATTTTTGCAGCCTACCCATCTGACAAGGGGCTGATATCCAGAATTTACAAAGAACTAAAGCAGATCTACAAGAAAAAAACAAACAAGCCTATTCAAAAATGGGCAAAGGATATGAACAGATACTTTACAAAAGAAGACATACAGGAGGCCAACAAACATATGAAAAAATGCTCATCATCACTGGTCATCAGAGAAATGCAAATCAAAACCACATTGAGATACCATCTCACACCAATTAGAATGGCGATCATTAAAAAATCGGGAAACAACAGATGCTGGAGAGGATGTGGAGAAATAGGAACACTTTTACACTGTTGGTGGGAATGTAAATTAATTCAACCATTGTGGAAGACAGTGTGGCGATTCCTCAAGGACCTAAAAATAGAAATCCCATTTGACCCAGCAATCCCATTACTGGGTATATATCCAAAGGATTATAAATCATTCTACTACAAGGACACGTGCACACGAATGTTTATTGCAGCACTGTTTACAATAGCAAAGACCTGGAACCAACCCAAATGCCCAACGATGATAGACTGGATAGGGAAAATGTGGTACCTATACACCATGCAATATTACGCAGCCATCAAAAACGATGAGTTCACGTCCTTTGTAGGGACATGGATGAACCTGGAAACCATCATTCTCAGCAAACTGACACAAGAGTAGAAAATCAAACACCGTATATTCTCGCTCATAGGCGGGTGTTGAACAATGAGAACACATGGACACAGGGAGGGGAGCACTACACAGTGGGGTCCATTGGGGGGAAATGGGGGAGGGGCTGGGGGGTGGGGAGGTGGGAAGAGATAGCATGGGGAGAAATGACAGATACAGGTGAGGGGACGGAAGGCAGCAAACCACACTGCCAAGTGTGTACCTATGCAACAATCTTGCACGTTCATCACATGTACCCCAAAACCTAAAATGCAATAAAAAAAAAGGAAATATTTGAAATAAAATGCAATAGTAGAAAACTGCTTACATATAATAAAGGAATTTAAAGAACAAAAGCAGCATATTTTTTAATCTACTTCAGTCAAATAATGAAACAATTTTAGTTATTATTAAGAAGCAGACAGGGTTAGCAGCTACCAATATTATTATCAAGTGCAAAAGGAGAAGAAAATAAAATAACAGGCAAAAACATTGAAAAAAAGAAATAATCCTTTTGATGATTATATCTTTGTATGCAAAGAAAACTTGAGCTACTAAAGTAAAACAAAAATACTAAAATTAATCAGAAAAATTGTAAGATGTATGCATATTAGAAAAATAGGTTTAAAAAGATTTTCTGCTTACCTATATTTAGAAATGGAGATGATTTTAATAATTGGCCATAACTACACAATGCTCAGGAAAAGCTAAAAAGAAAGTTTCAAAGACCTATTCAATTTGCAGAATACTATGATAGAATATTTTATGAAAGAGAAAATAAGAGCTGAAGAATGGAAATGCAGGTTTTCTCTTGACCGAAAAGATCTATCATAAAATTTAAATCTTCCAAATTGATATGTAAATTAAGACATCTACTGGATTCTTTATTCAAAAAAATTATTCAAAATTAACATAAAATACATTATCAGGACTCAAGGACTCTCATGAGAAATAAGAATATTGTTTGGGTTTAAGAATAGAAAAATAAGAATATAAACAAGAATTTAGAAATACATCTGAATACTTTTAAGAATATAATATAAACTTTATAGTACAACGTGGTGAAAAATAATTATTTGAGAAACAGTACCAATACAACTGACCTTCCATCTAGAAAACAACAAAAGAAGATCTTCAGATAAACTATCTGAAAAAAACTTCCAAAAAGATGAACAGTTTAAATATAAAAAGTGAAGTGAAAAAATAAAGTAAAATGAAAATTTAAAAAGCCCTCTGCAAAAAAGAAAAACAAACAAACAAACAAGGAAGCACACATCCACATCCATACACAACATACATAGACACAAATGCACACACATACACACATATACATACATAAACACACACAGTGGAGAACTCTATCATGAACAGAAACGTAGAAGCTATGAATGAAAACATAGATGAATAAGGATAGTAGAGGAGTATTAATGTCTTAACGTATAGAAAGTCATATAATTCAATAGAAAAATAGGCAGATGACTACAAATAGACATTCTAGGTAAGAGAAATACGAAAGTCCAAACATATTAAGATACTCACATTCACCTGTGGTTAGGAAAATTCAAAATAAAAAAATGCCATACTATCTTAATTTTATTTATCATCAGACAGGTAACAGTTTTTACAGTTGTTGCTGGCAGGGAGGTTGGAAACCAACTAGCATGCTTGGGCAGTGCTGGTCAAAGTGGTGCCTCTGGCTCCTATTGAGTCTGTGAGGAAGGAGTCTTCTCTTGCCATCCATACAGTTCCAGTTGATCTGGCTATAGACTATCTACTGGTCTCATATGCCATTTTATTTTATCCCAGATTGTGAATCCCAGCACATTCGATATATCTGACTTCATCTTCTTATATACAGTTTCCTTCTCCAGTCTTGTATGTAAATACACTTCCTCTCAATACAAGTTTGAGAGGCACTTTAAAACATTTTATTGTTAAATACTTGCATGCCAATAAAGAGATTTCAGTTTTTAGAATGTATATTTTTGGAAGACATTATAAAAACTCAGACATTCAGGAAAAAAAACCCACTTGTATTTGTTGATTCTGCATTGCTGTGATCATGATAATATTCTAAGAATAGGAGCTTAGAATGAGGTTACTAACAAAGTTTCCTTTGTGATAGGACGTCTGCTTTTTGTGTATCTTAGAATATTTATTGGTTGTAATCCAATAAATGATTACATTTTATAACTTAATAATTTATTGGTTATAAGCCAGTAATAGGTTACTTTTTATAAGTTAATCAATTGCAGTATTGCTTATTTGGTAAGCTAATCAACTGCAGTATTGCTTATTTGGTTTTAGGTAAAATTCAGCATCTATTCTCAAACATTTCAAAATTTCTGCTTAGTTCTTGACACTTAAAAGTGGACAAACATCTGCATTCACAGCAGATTTTATAGCAGGAGACACAGTGGGTTTTGCTATTTGTTGTGCTTTGATTTTCGTATTGGCAGATTTTGTGATAAATAATGGCTCACAGATGCCTTTTGTATGGTGATGAAGAGAGACTTCAGCAGCAATAACATGACTTGAAATATTTGCCCTCAGAAGCCTAACAAATTGCCTCAAGCAAATATTTATAAATCTATGGTCTTTTACAAGCTTCCTGGGCTTTACCATTGATTTTAAAATTCTACTTAGTGCAAATAGCATAATTAATAAAAATTTTACATCAGCCTTTTCCACAAATATATAGGTATCTGTATTTTTCCTAAGTAAGTCATTTCCTTTAAAAAAATCTTTGGCATAGTTGGAACTATTTCAAAGCACGGAAGGAAAGGAAAAGGAAAAATCCAAATTGTAGGTTTTAATCGAAATATGAAGATGAAATGTATTTGCATATTTTCCAGATTAACAAAAAAGACGTAATGAAAGATTGTAAACTTGAATGAAAATTTCCCAAAAGAATAAAAAACACACAACAGCATGGTACTGTTGTAAATGCTTTGCAACAACAAAGAAGATTCATGTATTACTAAAAACATACAGAGGACAATATTTCTGAAAATGATTTATACTAGGAACCAGAAGAAAAATTTAAAATGTACCACTTAACACTGAAAAAAAATATTAAGAAGATCAACTCATTAAAAAATTAAATAGGTCACTATATTGGCAGAATTAGAAAAGAAAGTGAAGGAAGAAATAATATTACTAAAGATTTTAAAGTGAAGAAAGAACGTAACTAATATGAATAAAACATGTATTAGGGATAGAGTATAGACATCAAAAATATAATATTGAATCCAATAAATAGTTATGGTGAACAAAATGACCAGAAGATGAGAGCATCCAATTAGATATTGTCCAGAAGATTATGGCACTCCAAAATAAGCTTAGTTGGTATTTTTAATGAAAGCAATTAAAAAAAAAAAGGAAAACATTCAACAGTACAGTAGATGAAAATTATATTAAGTTGAAAAAATTAAATCTATTGATAGCAAAAGTTGTCAATTTTCATCAAAATAAATGAAAACAGAAACAACAAAGCATAACTTACCAGGATGATTGAACTTCATGAATAAACTGAAATCTATATGGGACTAGGCAGAGACACCTAAAAAGAACAATAACAATTCTGTTCTTTATCTTTTGTAGCTAGGAAACCAGAAGAAAATAGAATATCAACCACAATAAGTTGAGGAAAAGAGTTGCTACATCAAGAATTTTAACCTTACCCAATATTATTCCCAATAGATTGAGATAATATTAAATTATTTTCAAATATGAAACCTCCCAGAAGCAGATTACTTGTTGTAACTGAGTGAGTTAGAAAGAAAGAGCCACTCTCTGCGTTCCAAATTAAGAGTCCTTTATTTGCCAGCAACTGAGAGATGGCTAACATTGAAAATTCTCCTGGCCCTGAGGAGGGGACTTGATTATCTTTTATACCTTGGTATAGGTAGGGGAGAGGGCACCTAGCTGAAGCGGAATTTTACAGAAGCAGAAAAAGTAGGTTAAAGGAAGTGGATGCGGGGAGAGGTGTTTTCCATGTAATTACTAAGAAGAGGGGTGTTTTAGGCACCTATTGCACAATAATCAAAGGGGAATTTTTCCTTGTACCATAGCAGGTAGCCTTGCCAAGCAGGATGCAGTTACAATGGTTACAAGTGTTGAGAACAGTATTTGTCAAACTTTAACGCTTCAAAGCTTCTAAGTACAGCATGACACAATTATGCACCAGAAGGGGCTGTGGTAGGGAGGGAGAAGTGGGCTGGCGTTTACAGCTAAGATGGAGTCAGTTAGGCTAGCACAAGATAGGTTATTACAACTAATGTAATTTTGAGAATGAAAAAACAAAGCAATATAAAACAATTAAAAAACCCCAAAACTACTTGAAGATGTACACTACTCAACTGAAGTTTGAATAAGAACAAATACTTTATAAATAGGAGAGTTTTGGTTCCCAGGGGGTACTGTTGAGTATTAAAAACCATTTAAACATACAATTTCGTATAATTAACATATGTCTAAAACCTGAAGAAATGTATTAAGTGCTAAAAGTAAAAAAAAATTAGAAAACTAGGAAATATTCAATGAATATAACAATAAAGATAAAGGTAATTTGAGGATATTGGAAATAGAAAAAACCCAGACTATAAAACAAAATAGAGAAAATAAAGGACAACAAAAGAAGAATGTAATATCAAATGCAATATTAAGAGATAGAAGAAATAAATATACATGACAAATTGAGCTTTTCAAATAAATGCATAAATTGAGTAAATACAAAGGCAAACTACAAATACTATTACATAATTTCTACAAGATAAACAAGTAAAAATAAATCAGAGGTTAAAAATTAAAGGTAAAGATTAATCATCAAATGGAACAAATATGAAAATGCTTGCAATATTAATATAAAATATAAAAAAAAGTAACATTTAACAATTACAAAGGAGGCTTATATTTTACTGAAATGTAAGTCAACGAGCAACAGTATTGAAACCTATAAAGTCAAAACCAAAGTAAATATTATATCTAGAGACATGCCATATGAGGAAAACTGAAACTGGACTCCTTCCTTACACCTAATATAACAATTAATTCAAGATGAATTAAAGTCTTAAATGTAAGACCTAAAACCGTAACAACCCTAGAAGAAAACCTAAGCAATACAATTCAGGGCATAGGTATGAACAAAGATTTTGTGACTAAAACATCAAAAGCAATTGCAACAAAAGCCAAAACTGACAAATAGGATCTAATTATACTAAAGAGCTTCTGCATAGCAAAAGAAACTACCATCAGAATGAACAGGCAACCTACAGAATGGGAGAAAATTCTTGCAATCTATCCATTTAACAATAGTCTGATATCCAGAATCTACAAGGAACTTAAACACATTTACAAGAAAAACAACCCCATGAAAAGTGGGCAAAGGCTATGAACAGGCACTTCTCAAAAGAAGCCATTTATGCAGTCAACAAACATAAGAAAAAGAGCTCATCATCACTGTTCATTAGAGAAATGCAAATCAAAACCACAATGAGATGCCATCTCACGCCATTTTGAATGGCAATCATTAAAAAACTTGCTACCCAGCAATAATTCAGAGTCAGGTTGTTCAGTTTCCATGTGATTGTGCAGTTTTGAGTGAGTTTCTTAATCCTGAGTTCCAATTTGATTGCACTGTGGTCTGAGAGACTGTTATGATTTCTGTTCTCTTTTATTCAAATTCAGTATCCATTCACAGTAAAAAAAAAAGTGATTAGTAAAATTTGTGAGGAATATTTATCTTTTACAAGACAAAGTTTATCATCAAATTGATGAATGAAACCTAAAAACTTTCCACAAATGAGTATTAAGTAAATGGTGTCCACCATCACCATTTAAAAAATATTAATAAGGTCTCCAGCCTGCTCAACAGATTTCGATTTTGCTAGCCCCTACAATCATGGGAGCCAATTCCTTAAAATCTGTCTCTCTCTCTCTGTGTGTGTCCCTTCTTCCCTTCCTTTCTGTCTCTGTTTCTTGTCCCTTACTTCCTCTCCCTCTCCTTGCCTATGTCTCTTCTCTCTCTTCCTGCTTATCCCCTTTCTGGCCTCTCTCCTGCTCCTCCTCTCCCTCCCCACTTTTCTCTCTTGTCTCTCCCCCTCTCCTCTCCTCTCTCTCTCCCTCACTCTCTCTCTCTTTTCTCTCTTTTCCCTTTCTTCCCATTTCCCTCCTCTTTCTCCCTCATTCCTCTTTGCCTCTCTCTCCCTCCCTCTTCCTTCTCCTTCTCTCCCTCCCTCTTTCTGTATGTATATATTTCCTTCATGTATACTGTAGGTGTGTGTATACACACACATGCATGTACACACACACATCCTACTGTTATTTTTTCTTGGGAGAACCCTAACACACCATTGAACTAGGTGAAAGTGAGATTACTGCTAAATCCTTGGGGTTTATGGCTTCCCTTTGGGCAACTTTGTCCCCTGAACAGAATACAGATCAACATTAGGTCACCTGAATGTCTCTAAAACCTTCTGAGCCTGAAATAGCCTCTCTAGGGCCATCAGCTCCAGAGTCTGTGATCTCTGTTCTTGATATCACCTCTATTCAGACCTGGTAAGATATGCATAAAGGATGATGGCTAATAAACTTAAAATATAATATTTGGGTTCCAAAACCTTTCCAAATATTCAGACGTATGCAGCAGCTAGATGATCGAGCTTTCAACAATCACCTCTGTACTTTAGATTCCAGTTTCAGAATTGCACATTAAACCAACTTGGGGAGTGGGTGCAAGGCAAAAGTTAGAAAAAACATGGACTATTACCCTTCACAGCAAAACCTTTCAGATTCATTTAGATAACTGATTGCTCAAATAGCCTGTTTCCATTATTGTCTAAGCTTTGTGAACCACAGAAAGTACACCGCTAATCACCGCTTGCCTTGTTTTAAATAGGTCAGAATGTTCTCAAAAATAAAAGCTCAGTAAGCCATTAACCTTTTGTGTTGGCCACTGCTATTTTATCTAGAGACCTTGTATGAGGACAAGATGATTGGTCTGTGGCAGCAGTTCTGAAACAATAATATGTATCTAATTTATGCAGAGTGCTTGAAAAACATATAGTGTTTGGGTCCTAATCCTAGACCTTCTGATTTAGTAGGTTTTGGGTAGAACCTAAAAATCTGCAATTTTAACACATTTTCAGGTGATGCTGATAACTGCTTGTCCATACACTACACTTTTAGGAACTCTAGCTCTTAAAAAATTCTGCCAAGCAATTGAGTTAATGGAAAATATTTTTTTCCACTTGGGTTCAGTAGATGATCAACAGGGATTCATTGAATACTTAACATGTGCTTGGTCAGCACTGTGATAGTGTTGTGTGGGCAGATGAGAGCAGTTGCTGCGATCAAAGAACTAACCATCCATTTGGAGGATCAAGTCTAACATAACTGCTTGTAGTAAAGAACAAGCCTTGAGACATAACAGCTTATATGTTACAGATGAAAAGACTGGCAGGAGTTCATAGGAAACGGAGGTAGTGAGGATTCTGTGAACTACAGGAAGCTTCTGTTGAAGGGGAAATGAACTGGGTCTGGAAGAACTGGATTAATAGATTAGCAAATAAGAAATTCAAGGTAAGAGAGTCACATGGGGACAGAGGCAGAATGAGCATTAAATCAGCTGTTAGGGAAAATGGTTTGTATCTTGCACATGAATGAATTTAATAGATAATGTGATGATTACCATGACTTAGAGTGGTAAACAGATTTGGAATGGTTAGGGGAAGAGGTGTATTTTGAGAGATCTGTGAGCCCAGGGAGAGGATATAGAAGTAGCACAGAAGGAAATTCAGAATGTTAAGCAGAAGAAATGCATGATAAAAGTAATATATGGCAAATATAAATTCAGAAAAAATGTGCAGAATAGATAGGACTATGTGAAAATAAAAGGTGCATTGAGTTCCTGGAGCTAAAGGTTTATTGGGGGAATCCAAGAATGATAAGATTAGGGCCAGAATTAAGCTTGTTGCAGTAAGAGTAAGAAAACAGATACTCGACATTTTCTATAGGAAATGATTTGTTTCAGTGACATAAACAAATGCATAAAGGTACTACTTTTAAACGTGGGTATTCATCAGGAAAGGAAATGCTATTAACAGGGAGAAATATTTTTAGAATTTAATTTTGCCAGAGAGATGTATTTGGTTTTGGCTTTGTAGATTTGAGGTTATGGTACATTCAAAAAAGGAATTGTCTAGCTAAGATTTGTAGATTTAAGGAGAATACATGACTTATATCAATTTGAGGGTAATTGATATTAATTTGTTATTTGAAGTTGTAAACATGAGAGAAAATATTTACTCACACACATTTATTCCTTAAGTTTCATTGGATCACTTTCTACAGGTCAGACGTTGCAGTGGGAGTACAAATGGGAATTTAATAAGAGAATTTAGAGAAAGAAAGTCAAGAAATCTAATCTAGGAAGAACTCCTTAGTTAGAATTTGGATAAAGTTGGAGGAATAAATGAAGAAAACACATGAGAGGTACAGTTGTAAAAGGAGAATGAGGATGATGTTGGAAAGGGTTAGAAGTAAAGGAATGATACCTTGTGGCAGCAGAGGTCAAGGATAATCATGGAGAAAGGTGAAATCTCTTCGGGAAGAACAGGCAGAAGAAGAGAGTAGATTTGAAGATACTGTAAAGAGAGGGCATACAACTCATTGTATTTCACAAAGAATACAAATATACGGGAGAGAAACAAACAAGAAGACTTTACAGGTCCTAAAAGGATGGTGCCTGGCTAGCTTACAGTAGAATTCAATATGGTGGAGGAATTTGAAGAATTAATCAAGATATGTCTATGGAAGAACAGAGTTGAACAAGCAAGTCTTAATAGTTCTGTGATGTAAAATTATATGAACAAAAGATTAGTCTTTGCATGAAATAAACAGTACAAAAAGGATGACTGTGTGGATAAAAACCGCCTGTGGTTAAACTTGAAATAAAATTTACATATGTGTGTTCAGGTTTGGATTCTGACAACTTTTTGAATAACATAGCATACGTTTAAAATAGTAAAATTTGCAATTATTATCTATTGATTTTTTAAAATAAATCTTTAAATTTAGAGAACTAACTCAATAGTTTCCAGTCTATAAGGCTCCACTAAGTTAGAAATGGGGTTTATGACTTATTTTTAAGAGTTATAAAAAGACTTCTGGGAAATCACATATTCCTAAGAGATTATGTTGAAAAGACATTTAAAAATGTTTCTTTGCTTTTGACTAGAATGAAATCAATTTATTACATGAACACTTTATCTTATGTTGCACAAATTTCTGATTGGTTCTAATATATCTTTGATTAATAAAAAATTGGAAGAAAAAATAATTATTACTTATCAAATTCAGTTCTCCTAGTTAGTTTATCTGCTGTTGTTAATGGCAGTAGTTTATAACTCTGAAGTTTTAAAATCTACAAGACTCTGAAGAAAATTTTTGTAATACTGCAAAACTGGGCCCACTCTCTCTGGGAAACATTTATCCCTGGGAATAGTGCTCTAAAAAAGGAGCTTATGCTTTGCTAGAATTTCATTTGCAGTCACTCTGATGTTTTCATTAAAACCAACCAGAGTTTTACTTTTGGCAAAATATATTCTGTGAATTCAACCATAAGCAAGGAACTCATTTTTCTGAAATACAATTGAATCTCAATTTAAGATTTACCATATTCGCATGGAACATATCATTTCCAGGGTGAAAGAGAATGTCAACCTATTTCCACCATTCTGTGTATCTGATTCGTGTATCTGATTCATTCTGTAAATGGCTGTGTATGGCTGTGTGTCTGATTCATTCTGTAAACAAAATCTGTGAGAGCTGAAGGGAAAATATGTGAAGTCTTTATACATCATCTGTTTTCTTTCTTCTTTCTGCATTCCATTGCCTTGCATACTTGTGGACTCAATGTCCCTAAAACATGTGACCAATATGGAAAGACACAGTGGATTATGATCAACTAAAATGAGTGGAGAAGGAGATAGAAACAGTCAGAAGTTTGTAAGTGGGAAGTGGGAAGACTGTCTTAAGAGATGATGCTGTGGTCACAAGCTCTATGGTGATAATGAAGAATAAAAAATTGTGGTAGATAATGACACCACATAATAGTTTTAAGTATCAAAGTTGAGCCTCTGCAAAATCTTTAAAAAATCTTTCATCATTCAAGATGTTTGCTGCAGACAAGCAGACTATGTAAGCAGTGCAAAATGAAGATTATTTATGTTGGAGAATTTTGAATGATAGTATAGCTCCTACAGTACAAAAAGTGGAACATCCTCCTTAGGCTATAGTGATTAAATTCTGGCATGCTTTTTACTGTTAACGGCCTGCTTTTCTAGTCAGCAGAGACTCTGCACTGTTACGTAACTCCCCAAAAGGTGTTGAAGTCCTGACCTGTGAATGTGAAAGTACAGTACATGTGCATGTGATCTTATTTGGACATAAGGTCTTTGTAGATAATCAAGGTAAAATGTTAAAATACTGTTTCTTTCTGTTATTTTATTTAATAATTGATGTTATTTTCTGTAATAACTATAAGGTGAAAAAGCACCAGGAAAATGTCAATAACTAAGTAATAAAAGGAGTTTTCACTTACACTAGTAGGACTTTAATATATTTAAGGTAAAAATCTTAGAAAACAAATGTCGGATTAGGGCTCACCCTAATGTGACTGTGTCCTTATTAAAAAGACCAATTTAGACTCAGAAAGAAATGTTCAGAGAGGAAATACAAGGCAAAGACAGAGGAATAACCCAGTCTACAAGGTAAGAAACACTTGGGGCTACCAGAAGCTGTGCCAGAGGCCTGGAGCCTATTCTCTCACATCCCTCAGAAGGAACTTACCCACCTGTTACCTTGGTTTCTTATTTCTGGCCTCCCAACAATACATTTCTTGTATAAGCCACATAATCTGTGGTACTTTATTCTGGCAAACCTAGCAAACAAAACAGCAATCTGTTTAAAGTGCTGGATATTGTTAAAATACATTTTATATTATTTAATAATTGATACTATTGTTCTGAAATGATTATAAAGTGAAAAAGTAGCAGGAAAATGTTAATAATTAAGAAGTAGAAGGAATTGATCACTTACATTAATATGACTTCTATTAGATTTAAGGTAGAAAACCTTAGAAAGCAAATTTTTCATAATCTTATTTTCTCATTACAAAAGTCATGTTTTATTGTTACATGTATAAACTACAGAAAAAAATAAAGAAATAAAATAAGCCATAATTTTCACTGACTAGAGAAAATTACTACAGTTATTGCATTGCTTTTATTTCCAGCCTTCTAAAAACTATGTATATGTGTACATATATTCCTTTCTAACTTTTCTGAAAAATAGTTTGAGCTAACTTTATTTTTAAATCATAGGGTCACACAGAGCTGGAGGAGCTAACATGCTATTTTTGTGTGTTTTTTTTTTTTTTACAGAAAATACATAGGCTGGTGATGTAATAAACAACTTATATTTTAAAAGCACATGGGCCATACGCAGGAGGTTAGACCTGTAACCCCAGCATTTTGGAAGGGCATGGCAGGCAGATCACGAGGCTAGGACCAGCAAGTGTGGTGAAACCCCGTCTCTACTAAACATACAAAAATTAGACAGGCATGGTGGCAGGCGTCTGTAATCCCAGCTACTTGGGAGGCTGAGGCAAGAGAATTGATTGAACCTGGGAGGCAGAGGTTGCTGTGAACTGAGATCATGCCACTGCATTCCAGTCTGGGTGACAGAGCAAGACTCTATCTCAAAAACAAAACAAAACAAAACAAAACAAAACAAAACAAACAAAACGAAACCAAAAAACCAAAAAGAACAGAGCATGTAATTTCACGTTCGCACTGCCACTTGCTGTAAAATAGATATTTTTCAAAGCATGGCATGATACTATTATACACTGAAGTGTTTTATTTGGACCAGAATATAAAGCAATAATCCAAATGGGGCCTTTATGAAATAGCTACTATTACTCCACAGCATGATGCTTTGTAAAATGGTTTGTAAATACTGTATAAATGCTTTACAACCATAGTTTCAGAACACAAACAGGTGTCACGAGCCTGTACATCCAGGCTAAAAGGTGGCCTGATTGTTGTTGTTCCATTCCAAAGACTGTAAAAGAAGCCAAGGAGTCACTAATAAGATAATTTCCTTTTAATATGTTTCTCAGAATGAAATGTACAAAATATACTAAAGTGGTCTTTATTATCACTAGCTATAAATATAGTAATTAAATGGTTCATTTTTTTTCCTTCAGAGCATGGCACACTGACACTCAGTGTAGCTCATGTTACAGCCATGCACTGCACAAGTGGTTCTGGTTAATATGAACCATATATTCAACAGTGGTCCCATAAGATTTTAAACCGTTTTGACTATACCTTTTCTATATTTAGGCACAGTTAGAGACACAAATACTTAAAATTGTGTTACAGTTGCCTATAGTAATCAGTAAATTTTCATGGTGTATACATTTGTAGTCAGGGAGCAAAGGGACAACAGGTTATGTCAAATACCCTAGGTATGTAGTAAAGCTATACAATCTAGTCTTGTGTAAGTATGCTCTATGATGTTTGCACAACAATAGAATCACCTTATGATGCATATTTTGGAATATTTCCCCATCATTGACACATTACTATATATGAAGAATATATACTAGTACTATATATTATGTTAGTATATACTACATAGATCCCTTGTATGTGAGGATAACCTGATAAAATACAGAACATTTAATTTGAATTTCAGATCAGTGAATAAATTATTTAAAATGTCTCATGCAGTATATTATTCTCTGCTTATGTAAAATTAATTGGGTGTCCTGTATTTCTATTTGCGAAATATGACAACTTAATATATGAATGAATAAAATCTTGAGATGTCATAAGTTAATATAGTACTATAGATACCAATATAGTATTAATATGGTACTATTAGTTTACAGTATATTAGTATCTAGTATAGGTACTAATGCATTAGTATTATATATGTTATACTATATATACTAAGATAGTATGAATATAGTACAATTATAGTATTATATATTATATTTGTGCTATACTATACAGTAGAAATGTATTAAGGGAGTTAAATATTCTGTTTTATAAGGTTATTCTCACATACGAGGGGTCTTTATAAACCTGAAGCACATACTTGTATACCTATTTCAGATTAGCTTTAAGATGTAATTTTCTGTTTAGACAGGTGTTTGTAGTAGCCAAAGAGAAAATTTTTCTGCTTTAAACATCATGATGGTTGCAAAGATAAATTGAACAAGTAAAATAAAGAAAAGGAGACATTCTCCTTTTCTTGTGATTGAGTATGTGTTTTTTTTTTTTTTTTTTGGAAGGTAAATTCAACTTTTGGGTGAAATTAAGTTTCAGGCCACCAATGCCATATTTATATTGCTTATAAAGGAATGTTATTTATACAAGCTGAAGAAATGCCTGGAGATGCTTCCTGTTGACTTTCTCTGCCCCTGCCACCAATCTGATTAGTAGAGCTTGCTTGAATGCTCTTCTAAGGGAGGTGATTGTCCTATTTCTATCAGGTAGTTAAAATATTCATGGAAATGCTGGTCTCGCAAACAAATATAAAAGGGAAAACTATGGCATCTATTGTATATAGAGTTATATTACATTTTTAGGAAGAAGTAGTGTGGAGAGGTAATGAGATCAGGGTTCCATGATTACATTTTGATATGACATATGTGGAGAGGAAGAGAAAAGGGACAAACCTTAAGAATCTCTTGTGAAAAAAAAAATCATACTCTGGGCTTCTAAAGAAGTAACATTTAGCTTGCTTCAGATGCACAGGCTGGTGGGTATGAGTTTATGTATTCCAGACTAGAGATATGTGAATGACAATTTATGAACCATAGAATCTGAAAATCATAAATAATATAAAACTGTTTTGAGATATGGGGGGACAGAAGTGAAATAAAAACCATATTAAGGAATGGTAAATAAGGGACTTGAGCATCTACAGATTTTGTTACCCACGGAGAGTCCTGGAATGCTGATGTGAAGAACAGGAGAAGTGGTGGGGGCATGAGTGGGTGAGAACGTCACACTGAAGACTGAAGATCTGACCCTGATTATTTTCAAAATAAATTGACTTTGAGTCAACTGAGCATAGGAAATGAATAATAAAGGGACAAAAAGGCAATTATTGGTTTAGATGATTTATCAATAAATTAAAAACAGCTCAAACTTAAGTACAAGGTATAATTATAGATTAGTGAAGAGATTCAACATTAATATTAGTGAAGAGATTCAACATTAATATTAGACAGATCAATGAGACAGAAAATTAACAACGATATTCAGGACTTGAACTCAGATCTGGAACAAGTAAATGTAATTAACATTTATAGAACTCTCCACTTTAAATATACAAAATATACACTCTTTTCAGGACCACATCATATCAACTTAGAAGTTTAAAAGAAATCTTGGTTGGCTCCTTGTTTGCTATTCTCTTCCCTCATTTTCTTTCATGTCTCCATTATTAAGGACAATTATAGGCATACCCATATTTAGACTGCATTCTAGCCCGGGCAATAAAGCAATACCCCCATCCTCTCTCCCTCTTCCTCTTTCTCTTTCTTCCTTTTCTTTAAAAACAAAACAAACAAACAAAAAAAACTGTGTACTACTCTAAGCCAGGGTCGAGACTTTTGGCTGTGAACCCTTTAGGGCCCTCCAGCGTAATAAAGTGTGTTCCTCCGAAAAAAAAAAAAAAAAAAAAAAAGATTAGTGAAGAGAAAGGCAAGATTTAGCATCACAATATTTGTGGAATGTACATTTGGAGCTCACTGAAAACATGTATATAGAGTATACAAATTACTTTTTACAGTCTATGATTAATTTGCAGGAATTAAATGAAGGTCTAAAATAAGAGGCTTTCTTACGAAACAAAATAAAACAACAACAAACTTGTTTAAATATAAATTCTTGTGGGAATGAGAAGGCAAAGTATGAATGACACACACTTTGCATACCTCTGATTATATGAGAGATCTCAAGGATTCCAAACTCCAGAAATTTTGTTACTTGGCCAAATTCTCATCTCCTGATACTATGTATTTCAATTACAAAAATGTGTGTGGGAGCTGTGGATTTAGCTCTTGCTGTGGTTGTGGGTATGACTGTATATAGAGCACCCACTGTGGCTGTAACGGTTATCATGGTTGTCGTGAAAAATAAATATTCTGTTGTAGATGATCCTATTTTTTTTGTTTCTAAGCAATATCATAGAGCATTGCCTCTTATTTAGTTTCTCAAAGATCTATTCTGCTTTAGTCATCCTCAATCCTGATAGCCCTACACTTGAGAAAAACGATTCATCTGGTGAAAGCTTCATTTGTCTTCAAAGTTCCTGTTAGTCATAGATACAGTGTGGTTTCATTTAGAGATTGAAAATATGACTATTTTGAAATTTTGAAAAATATGAGGTTCTCTTTGTGTGCATGTATAAGAGTCAACACCAATTTGGGGCATTTTTTACCCCCTCGAAAGCCAGACTAATATGTAGATTAGTTGATCCTTAGCTTCTCAGAAATTTCTTCTTAACTTCCAATAATTCTTCTTCTCTTTATCTTTTCTACTCTACATAAAGCTTGAGTTATTTAATTGTCAATATCCACCACATATTTAATGTTAAATAAATATGTACCTGTTAATTGGGTATACTTCTAAATATACAAAATGAAAAAAAGGAAGTAGAATGGTATCATCTTTAGTATAGAATGGTAGTTTATTATCAGCCAAAACAAAGGGTGGAGAAGAATCACTGAAACATCTTGAGTGACAAAAGGAAAAACTGTCTAAGAGATGAAGTCACAAGTTCTATGGTGACTATTAATGAAAAACAAAAAATTATGGTAGATAGTGACACTCAACAACAATTTTAAGTATAAAGATTGAGCTATGGTAAAATCTTAAAATCATTTATTATTCAAGATGTTTGTTGCAGAAAAGCAAACTACATATATAGTATACAGTGAAGATTATATTTATTTTGGAGGGTTTTCAATTATAAAAAAAGCCTCCAACAAGTTAATATGACACACTTAAAGATATGTTAATTGCCAATATATTGCACAACAGCTAGGCATTATTCAAGAGTAGTTCTCAAAAATCTGATTAGCCAGGCAAATTCAAGTTTTTGTTTTCTCCTCTTATATTTCCAGAATAGAAATTCCTTAAATATATCAGCAACAATGTTGAAATAATTGAATATCCAAATGAAGAAATTAAATGTGAACATTGATAGCTCACATCATAAGAAAATTAATTTGAATTGAATTGCACATTTAAATTTCAAAGTTAAATCGTAAGTGTTCTAGAGAAAAACACATTGCATTTTGCACCACATTATGTACAAAAATGAACTCAGGTTGAATTGCAGACTTAAATGTAAAATCTAAAATACAAAATTTCTAGAAGAACCACTTTTCTTTGAAGTAGACAAAGATTTCTTATAAAGCAAAAAACACTACATGCACAAAAATTTTATAAGTTGGGCTTCAAAATTAAAAATCATTTGTCTTCAGTAAGCACTGTTAAAAGTGATAGGAAAGCCAAGATGAAGGGAAATATATTTTCTCATGTATTTGCCTAATGTGTGTGTCTGTGTGTGTGTGTGTGTGTGTATATATATATATACACACACACACACACATATGTGCACAAATAGACACATATATATATATATATATGGAGAGAGACATTTTTCTGTTGAGTAGTATTTCATATGTATATATGTATTATTTCATATATATAAAAAGAAATCTCTCTCCATATATACATTCTATTTCATATTTTTATATATATGAAATAGAAGCAGCCAAAAATGTATGATACACTGTAAAATTTTGTTTATATAAAATTCAAGAAAGGCAAAATCAATCATTTGGAAAAGATAGCTGAAAAGTGGATGCCTCTGTGGGAGGGATGGAATTTTCTGGAAAGGGGCATGAGAAAATTCTCTAGGGATCTGGCAATATTTTATATTTTGATTGGTGTTATATATTTGATTGAATTTATTTGTTGTTGAAATTCATCAGAATGCATACTTAAGACATGAGCATTTTAATATATGTAACTATGCCTCAATAAAAATTGAAAAACAGTTTAAAAAAGAACTCATGTATCTAAAACTAGTTCTCATTTGATGATTTCCCCTGCACTGGTGTAGGAGTAATCTCCCAGCTGAAACTTGTTGGGACTCTCTTGTACAATTGGGCTTCTGTTCTGAGAAGGGCACCTAAGAGAGCATCAAGATTTGTGGGTCTTGGTCATTTGAGGCTATGACAGAAGTCCTAAGGTTGGAAGAGAAAACCAACAGAAAGACTATTAATAAAAATTTCCCATCAAAGACATACACATGCACACGGAAATAAATAATCTCTCCATATTAAGAGATCAGAGTTAACAAATACTCATGTAAAAGAGTCAGTGAGATTTCTGCCTTTTTTAGTCTTAACTGCAAGGAACTGTGGAGCTGGTGAAGAAGAAATATTGAATCACTAAAGTTTGAATTTGGGCACAATGAAATAGTGGTATTACTATTAAGGTTAAAAATTATATGCATACACACACACACACACACACATATATACACATATACACACACAATAATTCTAATTGCATCGGCCTTTTCTCAAGCATTCTATAGCCAGCTCTGTTTCTTCTTTCAGGCTTCTGGTTAATATAAACTCCTTAGGAGACTTTGCTTCACATTCTGCTTGAAATAGAAATGATATTCTTACACTGTTTCCCTGTTTATCACCTTGCTCCTCCTCCTCCTCTTCCTCCTCCTTTTTCTCCTCCTCCTTCTTTTCCTTCTCCTTCTTATCCACCTTCCCCCTTCTCCTCTTCCTGTTTCTCCTCATATCTTTCTCTCTCTCAAAATCAAAAAGTGAAAATCAGGCGTTCTTTTTCTTCAGTTATAATTGTTTACACAATTATAAAATTATTTAAGAAAGCCCCTATTATTCAATTTTCTAATAAACATTTATAAATGGTATATGGTATTAAAGACTTACGGAAGTAGTAAAATCGGGGTACAGCCCTTTGAGTTATTGGGCTTTATTTTTATTGATATTACTTAGGCTAATGTTAATTTTTTACCAACATTCTTAATCAAAAGCATTCAGGATCCATTAGGATTTTAAGAATCTTAACCAATTTCTCTAGGCATTAAAACTGAAAAGTATATTACCAATTTTCTTATGACTATTAGTCACTTGATGATGATGATGATTATTATTATTGAGACGGAGTTTCACTCTTGTTACCCAGGCTGGAGTGCAATGGTGTGATCTCGGCTCACCACAACCTCCGCCTCCTGGGTTCAGGCAATTCTCCTGCCTCAGCCTCCTGAGTAGCTGGGATTACAGGTACGTGCCACCAAGCCCAGCTAATTTTTTGTATTTTTTAGTAGAGACAGGGTTTCACCATGTTGACCAGGATGGTCTCGATCTCTTGACCTCGTGATCCACCCGCCTCGGCCTCCCAAAGTGCTGGGATTACAGGCGTGAGCCACCGCGCCTGGCCCTTCACTTGATTATTTTTAATAATCCTAGGAAAAAATATGTTTTTTGTAAATCGCTGGCCAATGTGAGTACTTAGGGCATCTACAGCTGTTCGCTCTTGTAAGAAAAAAGGAAAGAGCTTGTCTGAGTTCAGATACCAACCGGAGCCACGTGTAAAGGCTCTTGGGAAGTGTTAGGTAGGGCACCTGGAGTGAGAGGTGGCATTTAGAAGAACCTGATGCTATTGAGAAGATCCTGTGGTGGCGGAAGAATTGTTCTATGAAATTGCTATGTATGATAAAGTGAGTCCAAGAGTATTTATATGGGGGTACCAGATAATTCTCCTCTATGGTAAAGTGTAGTCACAGTGTCTCTCTTTGTTAAAAAGCATAGGTTTTAGGGCCACAGAGAGTGATATTAGGTGCCAGTGTTCCCACTTGCTAGCTGTGCATGTGTTAGAACACTTCTTAATCTTCCTATTTCATAAATCTCCTCTTCCATTCAAACAAAAAGGTTATAAACACTGCCCTCAGAGGACTGTTGCCATAGTTAATGAGATAATACACTTAGCATGTAGTACAATATGTAATAAACAATAGGATTTTGTTTTTGTTGCCAAATGACTCCTTTTGTATGTTGTTTAGCAACAGGCAATGTAATGCTTTTTCTATGCTAACTTTTTGAGAGGTAGCAGCCTCCAAATTAAGTCATATGATTTTATTATTCTTTCCTTTTCTTTTTTCTTTTTGGTATCATGCTTTTGTTGGGGTACATGAGAATTGCTAGAGCAACCTGAACTCTAAGCCATTTCCCTTATTTTTTTTTTTTTAACTTTGTTCTTTTTTTGAGACTAAATCTCATTCTGTCACCCAGGCTAAAGTGCAGTGGTGTGATCTCAGGTTACTGCAACCTGCACCTCCCAGGTTCAAGCAATTCTCCTGCCTCAGCCTCCTGAGTATCTGGGATACAGGCACCTGCCACCATGCCCAGCTAATTTTTGTGTTTTGGGTAGAGACAGGTTTCTCTATGTTGGCCAGGCTTGTCTCGAACTCCTAACTTCTAGTGATCTGCCCATCTTTGCCTCCCAAAGTGCTGGGATTACAGGTGTGAGCCACTGTGCCTGGTCTGTTTTTAGTTAGTTCTAAATATACAGATACTTAGAAGCACATATGAAATTTTGAATTTTAATATTTAGAAATTATTTGGAATTATTTTGGTTCTCTTATTTAAAAATAATATACATCAAAATAATATATATATTCATTTTACTTAAGAAGAAAAAAGAAAACTCATCTCATACTATATACATGCTGTATCATCTTAACTCATAGGCTTCATGTAGTCCTCTAGCCTCTTCTGAATTCCATTTGAAAACTTCATAATAGAAAAAGTAATAACTTTAGAATCTTGACTGCAAAGCAGAGTGTGACATACTGGAGTATATTGGAGGAAACAGTATTTTCAAATGGGAATGGAAGTAAATATCAGCTAAAGTAAGAAAATACTTAGTTAAAGCTCATCCTACACCCACCATTGTTGATTAAAGTTCTACTTATATTTTTCTAACTGTGTACCAAGAGTCTAAATAGTGCAAAATGATACAAAACCTAAATGGTTTAGGTCATCATATATTAATATAAATTACACAGTTAATTCATACCTTATCACAATCAACTGTGACATCTTGGTTATGAATGTTCTTTTAATAAGATAATAGAAAAAACATTACCGTGGCAGAGACAAAGTAGAAAGGAAAATGGTAAATAGAATCAGAAATTTGTATTCACCATTATCTTCACTTTCCTCTCCTTTACTGAGTATTTATTTCAAAGAACAGAGCACCTAACTCTTTTTTTCCAAAATGTATTTTCTAGTTAGATGGTTCATCAAAGGGAACACCAAATAGGAAACACAGGGATATATATATTTCAGCCCACAAATTTTCTCCCTGGAAAATTTATGTCTGTGGATTCCCTGCTTTCTTCTTTCCCCTCTGTATGAGTCAGCTGTAACTTCCTGTACTTTTGGTGTTCTTTCGACCCATGTCACCTTCTTAGGACAGATGGCGAGTTCCCACACTCTCTAGCAGCACAGAATTATGGCCTCTTTTTCAGCTAGAGGGCAGTAAAAAGTCACTTCAAGGTACAAATGATAGAAGACTTGACAAAACAAAACCAGGACTCGGCTTTTAACTATAATATATGGGAATGAAAATCAAACAACCGAAACCAAACAGACAAATTCAATTAACCTTATATCCTTTTTGAGTCCAGACTGACTTAGTTTAAGGTCATTTTCTCCCACAGAGGATTTGTTGCTTGAGGTACAAGCACATGGAGATGCTAATTCTATCATTATTTTGTTTTCTTAAGATTTAAGGTCCTCCAAGTCAGAAATCATCTAACAAGCTGACTTTTGAGAACTTGGAAGAAAAGTAATTTAAAAGAGATGTGATAGTAGTCTTCAAATCTCAAAAGGCGTTAACAAAACTAAAATGAATTACTTAGTCGAAACTTTGAGGTGGACTTAAATGTCATTCCCTCAAAGCGTTCTTTATATAAGTCAATTTAGATAGTGACCACTTGAATGTTCTGCCCAAAGCCGAAGAGTTGGTTCATGGTGGAGAGGTGAGGAAAAGTTACAAATGGACACTGAATGGTTATGCTAAGTACTAGGGAAACAAACATGTATAAGACGTGGAACTGTTCATTCAAGAAAGCACTGTGCACTGGCAAAATTGCAATTTGTATCTATAACTCAAATGCCATGGGGCAATGCTAAAACCACAAGTAATCTTTATGAGTCACATGTGCCAAGAAGACCACACAGAAGTTTGGGGTCAGATACATAAATTGCAGTAAACGATTTATTTCCCTGAAAATTCTCCTCTGCATTCTCCCTAGACAAATTTAGAGGGCTGATTGAGGATGATGCAAGTGCATGTGGTCCTGGCCATCTCTAGTTTTCATTGTACCTATTGCGAATCTTTAAATAATTGAATTGATTCTTACCTTCAGTAAAATCCATACTTTTTATTTTTAATTTTCAGTTTTTGTGGATACATAATAGTTACACATATTTATAGTTACATGTGATATTTTGATCCATGCAAACTATGTTTAATGGTCAAATCAGGGTATTTAGGATATCCATCACTTCAAATATTTATCATTTCTTTGTGTTAAAATTATTCCAATTTCACTCTTCTAGTTATCTTGAAATATAAAATAAATTATTGTTTAATTGCCCTATTTGGTTATGAAACACTAGATCTTGTTTCTTCTATCTAACTATATCTTTGTACTCATTGTCCAACCCTTTTTTATCGCCCTTCTCCAGCACACTTCTCACTCTCTGGTGGCCATCATCCAACTCTTGAGATCAATTATTTTAGCTCCTACTTACGAGTGAGAACATGCTATTTTTGTATTTTTGTGTCTGTCTTAGTTTATGTAACATAATGTCCTGCAATTCCACCCATATTATTACAAATGCTGAGAGGAGTATTATTTTTTCTTGTCTCTTTTCTTTTCTCTCTTTCTCTCCCTTCCTTCTTTCCTTCCTTCCTTCCTTCCTTCCTTCCTTCCTTCCTTCCTTCCTCTTTCTTTCTTTCCTCCTTTCTTTTTCTTTCTTTCTTTCTTGCTCACTGCAGCCTCAATCTCCTGGGTTCAAGCGATCCTCCTGTGCCTCAGTCTCCTAAGCAGCCTGAACTACAGGCATGCATCACCTTTTTTTTTTTTTTTTTTTTTTTTTTTTTTTGAGAGACAGGGTCTCTCTATGTTACCCAGGCTGGTCTCAAACTCCTAGACTTAGGCAAACTATTCATCAATTTTGATGAAGGCTTAGTTTTATTCTATATTTTGATTATTATAAATAGTGCAATGCACATGGGACTACAGATATCTCTTAGTTATAGGAATTTCCTTTCTTTTGGATACATACCCAGCAGTGGGATTGCTGAATTATATGGTAGTTTTATTTTTGTTCTTTTGAGACACCTTTATACTTTTACCCATAGTAACTATGCTAATTTACATTCTTCACAGCAACAGATACATAATCCTAACACTTATATGGAGCCATAAAAGATTCAGAATGACCAAAGCAGTGCTTAGCAACAAACAAACAAACAAAAACAACAACAACAAAACAAAGCTGAAGGCATTACATTACTTGACTTCAAATTATACTAAAAAGCCATAGTAACTAAAACAGCATGATAATGGCATTAAAAACAGGCACATTGAAAAATGGGACAAAGTTGAGAAACCAGAAATAAATTCATGAATGTAGTCTATGAATTTATAGTCAATATATGTTTGACAAAAATGTTAAGAACATACATTGGGGAAAGGACAGATTATTCAAAAGCATATATTTTGACTTATTTTATGGGAGAAATTGTAGCTGTATTACTGGCTTCCATAGTTTCATTCTTTAGTATTTTGTTTTATACACAAAATATATTTATGTAAAGGTAGGCTAAGACCAAGAACTCAAGGAATTTCTGTAAGAATTCAACAGAAAGGATGAAAAACAAACATTAAAAGTTTGCCTCACACATTTTAATAGGTATAAATTAGTCTTTCCACAGCTTCTAACATTTATTTTATATTGATCAATGACAAAACAAAACTGCCACTTAATGAGCTAACAGGAAATTCCATCTGTAAATGTATTTTGATTTACATCTCATCATATATAACTCTTATACTACAAGGATAACATCAGAATCCATAAGTTTTTGCTAGTGGTGATCATGAAAGACTTTCTCAGTACATTAACCTATGATGGGGTTTTGAAATTCATTGACTAAGTTGTTGAGGGCAAGGCTGGAGTGCAGAAATATTTGCTGAAGCTAGAAATTTAGCTTAATTATGCTACCTTCTTTGAGATCTTGCTAACTTTTTAGTGTATTCCTGGAGTGGTACCCAGCTTCTGGCTGCTCCAGGGACAGAACTCATGCTTCTTGCTTTGCAATGGCATTAGGTGAAACTGCCCTCTGTTTCTTTTTTACTCCTTTTTGTTCCTACTCTGCTCCCCTCAACAATATTCAAACCCTTTATTCTATTTTGAGGACCCTTAGATTTTAACAAATAAATATGCTCCATCTAAATTTTCTCCTACGTGACTGTTTTTGATGAGGGAAAGTGCGATATAGAAAGAACAAATCAAACACATTTTCTAGAACTTTTCTTTTCCAGTGTCCTTCCTCAAACACTGTGCAGTGCTCTCCCTCCCTGAGAAGTTGTGGGGTACAGGCAAATGGTAGTGATTCCTGTAACAAGTAAAGGTGCTAAGAGTCAGTGATCTGAGCTGTCTGACTGGAGGGAATCATTTCACTGAGTAAAACCTGTTTAATTAGAAAATCTATATACTTCTCCAGGGAGGCTGTGCAACATGTCTTCTCACATGCTGAGTGACAGCCTTGACCTGCTCCTTCAGGGTCTCTCTGTTCACCTCTCACTATCTTGACTCTCAACACCCTGGGGCCATGCCTGAGGTCGTGTTACCAGTTGCCCATTATGTCAGACAGTCTTCCAATAAAGTAAATGGATAAAGAACACATCTATTTATTATTTTTTTTTTTTACAGATGTTTATGCCTCACTTTCTTTACCTGAATAAATCCTTCTCATGAATTAGTACTTAATTAACTTTCTTGGTATTTTTTCCCCTACTTTTACTTTTCGGGGTTCTTAGCATCCCATGAACATGCCTATTATATTACCTAACCTCCTTGTATTCTTTCCTTCTCTTCTTTTTGTTTTCTTGTCCTCCCTTTACTGCCCCTCCTTTCCCTTCCTCTCCTCTTTCCTCTCCTCCTCTTCCTCTCCTCTGCACTTCTTTTCCTGATATGGTTTGGCTGTGTTGTCACTCAAATCTGTATTGATTTGTAGCTCCCGTAACTCCCACATGTCATGGGAGTAACCCGGTGGGAGGCAGTTGAATCATGAGGGTGGGTTTTTCCCATGCTGTTCTCTTGACAGTGGATAAATCTCACGAGATCTGAGGGTTTTATAAATGGGAATTCCTGTAGAGACAAGCTCTCGTTTGCCTGCTGCCATGTAAGACGCGAATTTGCTCCTCATTTGCCTTCTGCTATGATTGTGAGACCTCTCCATTATCTGGAACTGTGAGTCAATTAAACCTCTTTTCTTTATTGATTACTTCGTCTTGGGTATGTCTTTAATAGCAGCATGAGAATGGACTGATACATTTCCCTTCTCTTTCTGTTGCATACACACACTTGTTTCCCTTAACAGCAAGACAGCATGCTTCACGGACATATTGTTAAGAGTATGGTAATATATGATTTATATTGGTTAGATGAAACACTGAACATGTTACTAAGTGGATAAATGGGCAAAATAAGCAATTTTGCCTTTATTGTTGAATTATACCCTCTTTGGCTGAGATGTTTATTGTAAGCAAAATTTTACCCCTTTAATCTGAGAAAACAGTTCAATATAACAGCACTGCTTACATATTTATCCACCCCTAGGTAGCTTTTGTTTATCTTTTGGAAAGCTTTCATTCAGAAGATAAAAGAATCAGAACTTGACTGGCCTGAGATTTCTTTTCTCGTGTTTGTCATTAGTTCCTTCAGTTCAGTAGGTTTGGAAGGCTGTGTCTAGTTAAAGCTATACAATCTATATAAAAATACAAACTATTTGGACAAAAAATTTTATAAAGGGACCTCAGAGGAGCAGAATGAGAGAGCAGAGAGTCCCAATGAGCTCACGTGGAAATAGGATTCATTAAATTTGGAGAGAAAGGTGTCTATCAATTTCAGAAGCTAGTGAAGTTGTGTAAGAATGGAATCCACAAGGCTAAATTATAGGTGGAAATTACAAAATCCATGAAAAGATATGCATTAATGAAATTTGAAACTAAATTATTTCATATAAATATATGAAATATATTAAATATAACAAAAGATCTAAATTTCTAACAAAGAGTTAAAGTTTTGTAAAAACTGGATGATTAGAAGGAAAATTTGGGTCACACAAAACATCTCTTGTAACATTCACTTTTGCCTTCTAGAAGTTAAACATCACTTCAGAAAAAGCATAAAGGTATCATGATTAGTTCCCTTCATGCATAGTTAAGGAGATGGGCTCTAGCAGATGAAGGAAGGGTTGCTGTGTGCTTCATTATCATTATTTTTGAGTAATATTAATTAAGCCACCTTCTGTGCTAATGGTGGAACTTAGTGGTCCACAGTAGAAATGAAACAGATGTCGTCCTTGACCTTATAAATCACAGGAATAAAACATATGGCATTGTTTTACATATGCCCAGAATAAGAAGCAACTAAATATAACATGATGCTTACAAATCTATAATTGTTCAGCAGAAAAATGTTTATCACCAGTTATTTAGTATAAAAGCAATGTAATGATATACTTCCTTGTAAATATTATTGACTGGTGCTTTGATTTCTATGGGATAGAAATTTCCAGCTTTCTCTCCAGCAGTTTTGTAGTATTTTAAATCTCCACCAGCAAGATATGAAAGTGCTGATTTTGGGAAATGTTCTCAAGCACTGGATATTATTGATCCATTGAAAGTTTTTCCAATGTAATTGGTCAACACTAGAGTGATGGCAAATGCTATGGTATATCAGTATTTTTCAATATTATGTAGTCATAGAAAATAATGAGTTGCAACTTTTTATATTGATATGAAAAAGATGTCCATGTGACATAAAGCAAGAGATTGTCAGCTGAGAAAATGAAATAAGGATATGTAAATTTGATGAATCTTTAACCCACTGATTCTAGTGTCTAAAATAACAATCCAAGCATCACAGTTAAAACAGCTGAAACAAAGCGTAAATGACAAAAAATAAGCTTTAGCTACGTTTCTCCTCCAAAACGATAAAGGGAATTAAATTCATAGCCTTCAGTGAGTCCCTAATAAAATGAAGGTGTCATTATCTAAATCTCGTAGTAATTTTCACAGCCTCTCACTGCTTTTGCTCTTTCGTCGCTTTAATGCCTGTCTAAATGGAGTGACTATTCTTTTCTGTAAGTCCTTCCTTTCCATCTATAGCTTCCCTATTTGAGTCAGTCTTTTTTCATGCTCTGACTTAGCTTTACAGAGGTCCTCCTGAGGATGGTCAACAAAACAGAAACAGATGACAGACAAGTTCTTATGTTGAAAATATTTACATGTTAATAATTATTGAAATCATTACAAAATTCCATTCTTGTTAAGTAAAAAAACCCCATGTATATTAATTCTATTAATCATATTAATTCTAAGTGTCAGTTTTTGTTAGTAGGAATAGGAGGCAGTAATGGAGAAATTAACTTAATACAAATTAAAATAATATTTGACTGTTTGCAATGCATTACATTTGTAATTAAAACAAAAATGAAACACAAGAAGGAAAGTATATGAAAATGGAAGAATTTGTTGGCTTGTTTGTGTGTTTTAGATCTCATGTACATAGCATTAGGTTAGTGGCTCAGTATAAAAATATTTTTCAGCCAGGTGTGGTAGCTCACGCCTGTAATCCCAGCACTTTGAGTGGCCAAGGTGGGTTGCTCACTTGAGGTCAGCCATTCGAGACCAGCCTAGCCAATATGGTGAAACCCCATTTCTACTAAAAATATAAGAATTAGCTGTGTGTGGTGGTGCATACCTGTAGTTCCAGCTACTTGGGAGGCTGAGGCAGGAGGATTCCTTGAACCTGGGAGGCATAGATTTTATAATATTATTATGCAGATTATCCCTAGTCTCTACCCCACTTACTTCCTTGCTTCTTCCTGGCATTTATTATAATTATGGAATAGCTTGAATATTTCAAAAATATACATTGTATTTTTTGGAATATGAGGGTGATCATCATTTTAAAACAAATAGTGTATTTTACTTCACTCTTACACAGTCATGCGTCACTTAACAACAGGGATATGTTCTGAGAAATGCACTGTTAGGTGATTTCGTGGTTGTGTGAACATTTTAGGGTGTACTCACAAACCCGGATGATACCGCCTACTACGTATCCATGTTGTGTTGTATAGTTTATCATTCCCAGGCCACAGATCTGTGAAGCACATTACTGTGCTGAATATTTTAGGTGACTGTAATACAATGGTAAGTATTTGTATATCTAAAGATGTTTAAACATAGAAAAGGTACACTAAAAATAAGGTATCATAACCTTAGGTGACTGCCATCATATATGTGATCTGTCATTGAGTAAAACATTGTTCTGCAGTACATGACTGTATTCTACTTTAAAGTATGTTTTTAAGAGCCATCCATGTTGCTGAATGCAAGTGTGATAGTCAAAATACTTAATATTTTTAATGTGGCATGGATACTGATTAGTGAAATCAGACATTGGCATAAATAATTCATAAACATCAGACATCTTTCCATTTATTTTGTCTTCTTTAATTTCTTTCGTGAATGCTTGGTAGCTTTCAATGTACAAATCTTTCATCTTCTTAAATTTATTCCTGGCCGGGCGCGGTGGCTCAAGCCTGTAATCCCAGCACTTTGGGAGGCCGAAGCGGGCGGATCACGAGGTCAAGAGATCAAGACCATCCTGGTCAACAAGGTGAAACACCGTCTCTACTAAAAATACAAAAAACTAGCTGGGCATGGTGGCACGTGCCTGTAATCCCAGCTACTCCGGAGGCCGAGGCAGGAGAATTGCCTGAACCCAGGAGGCGGAGGTTGTGGTGGGCCGAGATCGCGCCATTGCACGCCAGCCTGGGTAAAAAGAGCGAAACTCCGTCTCAAAAAAAAAAAAAAAAAAAAAAAAAAAAAAAAAAAAAAATTATTCCTATTTTATTCTTTTTGATACTATTGCAAATATGATTATTTTCTTAATTTCCATTTCAGATCATTTGTTGTCAGTGTATGTAAACACAACTTACTTTCATATGTTGATTTTGTATCTCAAACCTTTGTTGAATTTTTTTATTTTCTTGTTAACCGCTTTTCTGTGAAGTCTTTAGGGTTTTCTATGCATAAGATATGTCATTTGTAGAGATAATTTTATTTCTTCCTTTCTGATTTATATAATTTTTATTGTTTCTAATTATTCTTTTTAGAACCTCAAGTAGCATTTTATATGTAAGTGGCTAGAATGAGCATCCTTGACTCATTCTTGATACTAGAGGAAAATCTTTTCAGTTTTTTTATAATTGAGTATGGTAGCTGTGGGCTTTTAAAATGTGACCTTCATTGTATTGTGGTAAATTCATTCTATACCTAGTCTTTTGGGAGCTGTCATCTTGTGGGAAGAATACACAACAGAGAAAGCAATCTCTTCAACAAACAATGTTGGAAGAACTGGATATCTACATGAAAAAGAATACCATCAGACCCATATTTTATACTATACATGAAAATCAACTTAAAATGTTTAAAGACTCACCTAAGACCTGAAACTGTAAAATGAGTAGAAGAAAACATAGGAGAAAAGCTTCACGACATCATTGGTCTTGGTAATGATATCTTGGATATGAAACCAAAAGTACAAGCAATGAAAGCATAATAGACAAGTGGTACTACATCAAACTAAAGAGCTTCTTCACAGCAAGGGAAACAATCGATAGCATTGAAAGGTAACATGGAGTGAGAGGCAATATTTTCAAATCATATGTATGTAAAGAGGTTAATATTCACAATATATACAAGATGCTTTTACAACCTAATAGCTAAAAAAAAAAAAAAAAGAAAAAAAAATCCAAACAAATAACTCAATTAAAAATGGGCAAAAGACCTTAATAGGTATTCTTCCAGAGAAGACATATAAATAGGCTTCAGGTATATGAAAAGATGCTCAACATCACTAATTATCAGGGAAATGCAAATCAAAACCACAATGGGATATCATCTCATACCTGTTGGAATGGCTATTATAAAAAAGACAAGGATTGATATGAACATAGAGAAATTGGAACCTCTGTACACTGTTGATGGAAATGTAAAATGGTGCAGCCACCATGGAAAACACTATGAACATTTCTCAAAAAATTAAAATGTAGAGCTACCATATGATTCAGCCATCACACTTCTGGGCATCTATCTAAAATAACTGAAACCAGGAACTTAAGAGATATTTGCACTCCTATCTTTGTTGCAGCATTATTCAAAATAGCCAAGATATGAAAACTACCTAAATATTTATTGGCTGATTAATAAATAAAGAAAATGTATTATATACAAACAGTGGACTATTTTTCAGCCTTCAAAAGAAAAGAAATCCTGGTATATACAACAATATGGATGAACCTGGAAGATATTATGCTAAGTGAAATGATTCTACTTGCATGAGGTATTTAAAATAGGCAAACTCAAGAAGCAGAAAGTAGAATGGTGGTTGCCAGGGGCAGAAGAAAGCAAGAACTAGGAAATTGCTACTCGATGGGTATAAACTTTCAGTAATGCAAGAAGAATAAGCTCTTGAGTTCTGCTGTACAACATAATGTCTATATTTACCTATGTGGTGTTGTGCACTTAAAAATTTGTTAAAAGAGTAGATTTCATGTTAAGTGCTTTTACCACAATAAAAAAACAAATGCATTACAAGTCTTCCAAAAAAAAGAAAATAAAGTAGAAACTAAAAAATACGAAGTTGTTTGCAAATAAATTGAAGACATGAGTTGGCTCTGGAGAAAAATGTGAATGAGATTTTTAGTTAAGAGGAAAATCTGATAATCTGCATTGGCTGAAAGATCAGGTATATAATTAGAGAACCAGAGCACACTCAGGTTGCTCATGAGTGCCATGAATACATTTTGATAAAGACAAGAACAGTGAGGACATGGAATTCACTGCTCATTAAATGCTCAAAACTGATTTTTGGAAATATCTAACTGCATAGAAAACTAAAAGAAAACATTTTTGCAATCACAAAAAATCCTGTTATGTAAGAGGGCAAGGTAATAAATGCTTTTGTATAAATTATTGTGGAGATTTAGGAGAGCAAATGCAAGAGATATGCTTTCATAAGTATTAGCGGTATAGATCCCTGTAGAGGCGGTGACATGTTGTTTGAGAATAGTTATTACTGATTCTCCAAATTCTATTACCATATATGGTGCCTATTGTATAAACACCTTTAGATGCTGGAATTATGCTCCTGGCAATAGCTGTGGAGGTGAAGATTTAGGAGGCCATCCTAAACTTTCCAAATCCTATTATCATAAATGCCACCTATTATATAAACACCTTTAATGCTGGGATTATGTCCCTGGCTGTAGCTGTAGAGGTGAAGGTTTAAAAGACCATAAGGATGGCTGCAGTTCTGATCATGGCAGGTTACCACTATGGATCTGACAAAAGCCACCGTTGTGGTTGACCTTCTCTAAAAGACACAATATGCTTATTATTACTGAATATTTTGAGAATACAGAAAATGTGAATAGCTCCCTGATAGCTGAAAAAAAGAGAAGAACTTCATATGGTTAACAGAAACAGAGCAAATGATTATTTCCTGAGTCTTTTCAGCTTTTCATATCACACTACTGCATTTCTAGAACTCTTTCCTTTACCCCCTTTCAGTTTTTAAGTTGGGTCATGAAAAAATGTTTTATCATAATTAAATGTACTTTATTTTATATGTAATTTAAAAAACTATCTGCTCCTTATGCACAAAAACATACCTGCTTTAGGGCATGATATGTTACCTTCTGTTATGGTGTTTTTCTACAGTATTTCTGGTTGAGACCAGAAAAACATGTGTTGCCATATTCAAGACTCCAAGTCTCTCTTTGTAGCCAAAACGTTAGCAAAATTTTATTCAAAGTATGCTGGCCATTTTTCTTTTCTTTCAATTTTTTTCAATTTCAAATAAACTGCCCTAAAGTTCCCTTGATAGTATAAAATAGAAATTTGCTTTATCCTATAAAGATCTCTTTTTCACATAATTCACCATAAGTGCAAACCATGAGTCAAGTTTTGTTATGTTGATTTCCTTTATGTATTTCATGCATTTTGATGCAGACGTAATTACCTGTGGAGACCGGACACTACAATTGGATGGCAAGGGAGGTGCAGCACTTTTGGAAGGTGGTTCAAAATAAAAGACTAAAAGACTGTCCCTGTGGGTATTTTCAGGAGAAAGAGATATGCTAAATTTAAAGGGAAACATTTTCTCTAAATGTATTTATAAATAGTTTTGGTGTTCTTGAATGACCTCCTTGAAAAAATTCCACCTATTACTTTGTCCCTACTTCCACTACAACAGAATGTAGCAGCAATTTGTAAGTATGGGCTGAGACTTTTGGGGGTCTCCATGACTCACCTAGGGCACTAATTTTATATTATAATAAGATCAGGATATTATTGCTTTATTTAGTCTCATTCTCTCATGAGTATGTAGTTTCGTTTTCCAGAAGGTACATGAAATACGATGACATCAGTTTTCTGAAGGCAAATGTGTTTTCTAGAATTTTCTAAGGCAGTCAGTTTAGCATATAAATTGGTGCATTTTGAAAAAAATAGCTCAGTTTGTTCTAAGTACTTCTGTGCTTTTAACTAGTGTTCTTTATCAATACTTGCTGTAATTTCTGCTTATGATGGTACTGAAGCAGGATGTTTCCCTAACTGCTTTGCAGGTTGGACCTGGAGTATAGGGGTGTTGGAAATAGCTTGCCCCTTCGGTGCTGGCAGGGATGAATCCTGCTCATTCGGACCTGCTGCACTTCACATGTCATGGGAAAGGGAGTGCAAGTGAGTGGGTGCAGGAATTGGGGCAAGTGTTTTTGGGCGTCACTGGAAGCAAAACTGCCCATGACCCCTGAAGCCCCAGAAGGAGTGTTACAATGCCCTTTTAGCTCTGCCAACCGCAGTTGGCTTAACTGTTAACAGCTCAGTAGAGTGTCAGCATGACAGAGTTTTGCACCTACACCCAAGCTCTTGTCCAGTGTCCAGGAGGAATAAGTTCACACGAACGAACTGAAGATGGTAAATGCAGGGGATTTTATTGTTGATGAAAGTGGCTTTCAGCAGAAAGGGGAGCTGAACAGGGGACAGAGAGGAAAGGTAATCTCGAAGTTTGGCCATCCCCTGGCTGGACTCCTCTCCAAAGCTACATCATCAAGCCATCCCTCTGAAGTCAAGCTGCTTCTCTCTGACATCCAATCATATTCTCTGACATCCAATAATATTCTCCGACAGCCACTCATTGTCTCCAACATCCAGCAGCTTCTCCTCTCTGCAGGCTGAGCCTGAGGTTTATATGAGTACAGGATATGGAGTGGGGCAGGCATGGGTTGTTTTGGAAAATGCAACATTCAAGCAGGAAAATAAGTATGTAAGTTCTCACTTTGGGCTGCAGTTCTAGGCTTGGGGATGGGGCACTCCCTGAGAACCTGCCCTCTTCTGCCCAGAATTTCCCTGCCTCCTCTCCCTATCAATACCAATAGATGCAGAAACATTTCATAAAACTTACCAATTTTCTGAATTTTAGGTGGAGAAGGAAACTGTGTTAGCTTTCTAGAACTGCTGGGACAAATTACTGCAAACTTGTTGGTTTAAAACAACAGAAATTTATTCTCTCACATTTCTGAAGACCAGAATAATAAAATCAAGGTGTCAGAAAGACCACGCTTACTCTGAAAGCTTTAGGGCAGAATCTTTTCTTACCTCTTTCAGCTTCTAATGGCCCCTAGTATTTCTTGGCTTGTGGTAGTATCATGTCCATCTGGTTTTACATGGCTTTCTTCTCTGTGTCTCTGTGTCTCCTTTCCTATCTCTCTCATCATATTTGTGTCCTATGTGAATCCAGGATGATCTCAGGTTGAGATCCTTACTTTAATTACATCTCAGTTGTTCAATGAACATATTGGGAAGTGGCACAATTTAACTCACAACACTGTCTTAATTTGACAAGGGGTGGCCGCCAAAAATCCACATGAAACTTCAGTCTTCATGGGGTGTATTAGTTAAGGTTTCCCAGAGAAATAGAACCCATAGATTCATAGGATATACAGACATAGAGCCAGAGATACACGTAGAAAGTCTCATTTTAAGGAATTGACCCACATGGTTCTGAGGGCTGGCAAGCCTGAAATGTGTAAGGCTGGAGAGTGGGCTAGAATTCTTGCAGGCATTGATGTTGCAGTCTTGTATCTGAAGGCAGCCTGTGAGCAGAATTCCTTCCTCTTTGGGGGAATCTCAGTCTTTTCTCTTAAGGCCATCAACTGATTGAATGAAACCCACCCAGGAAATAGAGGGTAATCTGCTTTACTCAAAGTCTACTGATTTAAATGTTAATTATATCTGATAACACCTTTCACAGCAACATCTAGACTGATGTTTGATCAAAAACCGAGTAATATAACCTAGCCAAGTTGAGAAAATTAATCAAAACACAGGGCAAAATTAGAAACTTCTGTTTTACATTCAGGGCTTTATCACCACTTCCATTCAGTAATGGCTTGTATACTGTAACCAGAACAATACCAAAACAACAACAAAAAAGAAATAAGAAGCATAAAGATTAGACAAGGGGAGATAAAACTCAAATTGTAGTTTGTATGATTGTATTTATAAAAGTAGCCCAAATAAGCCTATAAATAAGTTATTAGAACTAGTTAAGTATTAAGATGGCTAGATACAAGTTTAATTTACAATAAGTTATTGCATGTTTATATGGCAGTCACAGTAGACAAAAATTTTAAAAAATATTATTTACAACAGCAACAATATGACAATTTGGAATAAATCTACTAAATGAGGCATACATCATTGGGGGGACATTTTATTGAGTGGTATTAATGACTTCAAAATATCTAATGCTTCTGAGCATGGTGGCTCACAACTCTAATCCTAGCAATTTGGGAAGCTAAGGCAGGAGAATAGTTTGAACCTGGGAGGGGGAGGTTTCAGGGAGCCAGGATCATGCAATTGCAATTCCAGCCTGGGTGACAGAGGGAAACTCTATCTCAAAAGAAGTCCAACATAGTGGCATGTTCCTGTAGTCCCTGCTACTTGGTAGGTTGAGGTGGGAGAAGCACTTGAGCACTTGAGTTGGGTAAGTTGAGGCTGCAGTGAGCTGATATGGCACCACTGCACTCCAGTTTGGGTGACAGAGTCAGACCTCCTCTCACTCTCTGCCCTCATATATGTACATATATATATATATATATATATATATATATATATATATATATAGAGAGAGAGAGAGAGAGAGAGAGAGAGAGAAATATTTGAAAAGGTGCTCAAAGTCTGAATAAACAGAAACATTAAGACCGTAATGATATGTAGTTAAAATTAAAAAGAAAATTCCAAGTGTTGTATTCAGTTAGCATTGAACACACACACTCTCTCTCTCTCTCTAGATAACACACACACACACACACACACACACACACACACACAGAGGTATATGTATATAATGCTAACTGAATAACACTTTCTTTGTTATAGAAATTGTTCTAGATGCTTTATATATAATCTCATTTCATACTCACAGCAACCTAAGAGGTAACTCACTTTAGAGTGAGTGTGAAATGAGAATATTCAGTCATTGAGAGTTTAAATAACTTGTTGAAGGATTCAGATGTAATAAATGGTAACAATGGAAGTTGAACCTAGACAGTCTTGCTCCAGAAGTCATACTTGAATCACTTTTAATAAACGGATAGGGAGGCTCAATAATTTGAAAATGATAATATTCCAAAATTAACATGTACATTCAATGCACTTCTTGTCAAATATTATTTCAAAAGTATTTACAGAACTTGACAAGTTTTTAAAAATGTATTTGGAGTTGCAAAAATTTAATTACACATAAGATGCTCTTAAAGCAAATAAATAAGGTAGGGACTCTTGTCATTGCATTTATGAAGATTTTATAGTGGTTCAGCTATATCAGTTCAGACTTTAAAGTTTAGAGGAATGACAGACAAATGACCCATGTAATAGAGAAATAAAAAATAGACCACACTTATATTTTATGCTTGAAATGTAACAAAATGACATTGAAAATCACTGTGAAGAGGCCAGCTACTTCTATTCAATAAATGATTCTGTGGATAATTGATTTCTCATATGAAAACAAACATAGGAAGCTCCCCTCATAATGGATGCTGGTGGTTGTGAACATAGGGTAATTTTTCCATCCAGCAGACATTTGTCAATGTCTAGATACATTTGTTTTTGTCACCGGTGGCAGTGGGTTGCTGCTGGCATTGAGTGGGTAGAGGCTAGTGATGCTGCATTAATATCCTAAAGTCTCCAGGACAACCCATAAACAAAGCATTATTCAGCCCAAAATATTAATAGTGCCAAGGTTTAGAGATCTGCAATACAATAAATGCAAGTCAAATTGGAGTGAATGTGAAAGTCATAAACTTAAAGCTGTCAGAAGAAAATGTAGAAGATATCTTCATGAACTGAAGATTGAAGTAATTTTTTCAATCACAAAGGGCATTGGAACACAAAATAAATTACTGACACATTTGACTTTATACTAATGTGACACATAAACACATGTGTGTATAATACATATGTGTATTAATATATGTCTGTGTATCTATGACACATAAAAACATAAAAGAATGAGCCAAAGATAGCAACAAATATTTCACATAGGGGAAAACATGCAAGACAAATAATTGTTTTAAAAGATGCTCAAACTTAAATGTCAGATATGGGTGATGGGGGTATGGAGGCAGCAAACCACATTGCCATGTATGTACTTATGCAGCAATCCTGCATGTTCTGCACATGTACCCCGGAGCCTAAAGTGCAATAATATGTATATGTATACAAAGATGCTCAAACTTACGAATAAACAGAAACATCAAGACTGCAATGATATACATTTAAAACTAAAAAGATCATTATAAGAGTTGTTGAGAAGGCAAAGCAATGAAAGCTTCCATGTCATGTAGGTGGGAGTATAAATTGATACTACTTCTTTGGATCATAATTTGACATTATTTCATAAAACTAAATCTGAACATACTTTATGAAAACCTTCATTCTTCCCCTGGGTCAAAACCGAGGTGCTTAGAGACATGTGAAATACCATTTAAAGCACTATTATTTGAAACTGCAAAATAACACATTTCTTGTGGGCATAGAGGTATTTGGATGAGGTGAGATCACACAGGCCAATTCAGTGGTATGGTTAATAGTCTAGCTTATAGAGTGACTGGTATATTCATGATTATGCTTCACTACTCATGTATAGATTACATATATTCCTTCGTAAGCATACATACTATTTATTTAAAAATAACAGCAAAACTTTGCCTATGAAGATGGATCAACAAAAAAGAATTTGGAGACTGTGAATAATTTGTTTGAAGTTCCAGAATTTTCTTTTGATAACATCCTGGTTCTCTTTAAAGGTGCAGTCAATATTTATTCAGGTTAAAACCTTGATTAGCCTCTTAAAGGTTTACAATGAGATGTCAGTCCTAGTATCTCCCTGGTTTATGTAATTTAGCAATAGGGAGACCCCAGAAATTCATGCCTCCTGTTATAACTGAATTGCATCTTCCTTCCCCAAACCTCCAATTCAGATGTTGAAGTCCTAATCCCTAATATAACTGTATTTGGAGATAGGGCCTTTAAGGATGTAAGTAATGTTAAATGGGGTCATAATCTGAAATTGGGGCCCTAATCCAAGTGTTGGTGGCCTTATAAGAAGAGGAAGAGACACTAGGAGTGAAAAGGCGATGTGAAGACACAGCAAGAAAGTAGTCATCTCTAAGCCAGGGTGAGAGGCCTCACTAGAAACCTTTCTGGCACCTTGATCTTGGACTTCCAGCCTCCAGAAATGTAAGAAAATAAATTTCTGTTGTTTAAGCCATCTAGTCTGTGGTATTCTGTTACGGGAACTTGAGCTTGCTAATTAATGCAACCCCTTTATGGTAAACGTCAGGAAATTTGAAGAAAAATTCCTAGATGGCTGTACCGGCTATGTAGTTTCCTGTGAACTGCATCCCCATGGTGAAGTATTACTCCTAGTACTGTCTTTGCATTTGACATCTTATCTGATCCAGATTGTTTTACACATTTTCTTCCAGAATAATCATATTTTTAAAGCTGCCTGAAAGCTTTTAAGGAAAAAGCAGGATTAAACAGTCCATAAAGTTTATCATCTTACCTGTTAAGCCAGGAAGTTAGTACCATGGAGAACAGCCATTGCTGTACCAGAGGGAGAATGACCCGAAGCCTGTGCGGTGCTACCCAGTCTGCCTTTGTTCCTGTCTCTGTGCATCTTTGTCTAGATCAGAAAGAATGGGCAGGCACGGTGGCTCATGCCTGTAATCCCAGCACTTTGGGGGGCAGAGGCAGGTGGATCACCTGAGGTTAAGGAGAGCCTGGCAAACATGGTGAAATCCCGTCTCTACTAAAAAATACAAAAATTAGCCAGGCGTGGTGGCGCCCGCTTGTAGTCCCAGCTACCCTGGAGGCTGAGGTGGGAGAATCGCTTGAGCTTAGATGGTGGAGGTTGCAGTGAGCCGTGATGGCGCCACTGTACTCCAGCCTGGGTGACAGAGTGAGACTTTGTCTGAAAGGGAAGGAAGGAAGAAAGGAGGGAGGGGAGGAGGGAAAAGAGAGAGAGGAATACTTTAAAAAATTCTGTGGGGTTATTCCAAATTATCCTCATCACACTGCCACACCAGAGATGAATATAATTTTGCTTCCATTGTTCTATTCACTATGGACTGGACATCTAGGCTGGGAGATGACCCTTGACAATACCTCCATGATGGTGAAACTCTCATCAGTGTTCAAATTCACACAGCTGTGTTTGTAGAGCAAAGCATCTCTTCTGATGATACTCGAGCTTGCAAAATATAAATCAAACATCTGGAAAATCATGAGAGAAACATATGCACTTTAAGTAGAAAAGAGCCACTTAGCTCCTTTTTTCTTTAGAACTACCTAAAGAGGCAAATTATGAACTCTACAGCAAATGAGATATTATCTCACGCTTAGGCATAATGGTTTAGTGGAATGATTGCTGGTCCATGACTCAGAAGAGTCTCAAACTCATTGCAGTCAGCTTTTTGTGCCTAGTTGCCTGTCAAAACTGGTCCTGTGTACTTTATCTATAATGTCTTCTACAAAATATCATCATCAGTTCTCTGTTCTCAACTTAACTTGACCTATCACCAGCCTTTGCTGGTAGATTATTCATTTCTCTTTGAACATCTTTCTTCTTTGACCAGCAGGTCTCCAAACCTTCTTGCTTTCCCGTTTCCTTGGTCAAGCTTTCTCAGTCTCCTTTCTCATATCTTTACTTTCTTTGACATTTTAATGTTAACATGCCTCTTTCCCAGTCTTAGACCTATTGCTTTCTCCATTATTGTCTGCTTCACTTTCACCCTAAAAGTTCCTTTGGTTTCACAACTTTTGCTAGGGAGAATGCTACAAGCCGGCTACCCCTAAAGGCTGGACTCCTGACTGCTACTTGGAAGCTCTTCCTGCAGGTGTCAGTGACGCCTACTCCTTTTTCTCCTTCCTTTTGCTCAATGAAGCTTACCTAAAGAAAGTACATACTTTAAACAGCAATTTTTTCCTCCCTCTATCCTCCAACTCCTGGAACCACTGGTCCCTTTACCATCATCTTCTACATTTCCCCATGTCTCTTATTACTATCACTATCTAAAAAAAAAACATATCATTATCTTTTTTTTTTTTTTTTTTTTTTTTGAAATGGTGTCTCTTTCTTTCTCCCAGCCTGGAGTGCAGAAGCACAATTTCAGTTCACTGCAATCTCTGGCTCCTGGGCTGAAGTGATTCTCCTCCTTCAGCCTCCTGAGTGGCTGGGACTACAGGTGTGTGCCGTCATTCCTGGCTAAATTTTGTATTGTTTTAGAAGAGATGGGGTTTCACCATATTGGCCATGCTGGTCTCAAACTCCTGACCTCAAGTGATCTGTCCGCCTTGGCCTTCCAAAATTCTGGGATTACAGGTGTGAACCACTGCACTTGGCCTAACCACGCTATCATTTATTTATCACTTGGTGAATTGCCTGTCCACATTGCTGTGGTAGGCTGAATAATGTCCCTGAAGACAACAGGTCCTAATACCCAGAACCTAAGAAATGTTACCTTATTTGGAAAAAGGATGTCTGTAGATGTGGTTAAATTAAGGATCTTAAGAAGGGGAGATTATCTTATATTATCTACGTGGGCTCTAAATGCAGCTACGAGTGTCCCTGTGAGAGAGAAGCAAATGGAAATTGGATGCACAGAAGTGAGGGGTAATGTGACCAGAGAGGCAGAGACTAGAGTGGTGTGGGCACAAGCTGAGAAATAATCATAGATGCCAGAACCTGGAAGAGGCAAGGAACAGATTCTCCCTGAGAGCCTCTGGAGGGAAGGAGGTGTTGCAGACTCCTTGATTTGGGATCAATGATACCGATTTCAGACTTTGGCTTCCAAAACCGTGAGAAGATCAACTTGCGGTTTTTAAGCTATTCAGGTAGTTGTAATTTGTTACACCAGCTATAGAAAATGCATGCAATTGCTGCAGTGTAAACTCCATGAGGGCATGGGTCTTTGTAAGTTTCATTCACTGACATATCTCAAATGTCTGAAGCATACTGTCTACCAAATATGTGTGAATTAAATAATGTTTATTTTACACTTTATGTATTAATACTAACAGCCACCTTGCTTACTTTTTAGGCATGTTTTAAAACACTATGACTATTCAATGTTTTTACTATCCATAAAGTGTTCTTTGACACTTTCTAGTTACCAGCAGAGTTTAGCAAAAAAATTTCTACTTATGCTCAAATGATGTTCTTGATCGTTTTCAGGTGCCTGGCAACGGTAGACTAGGTAAAAAATGTGATATCACACACACACACACACACACACACACACACACACACACACACCATGGAATATTATGCAGCCACAAAATAGAATAAAATCATGTCCTTTGCAGCAACGTGCATGCAGTTGGAGGATATAATTCTAAGTGAATTAATGAAGAAACAGAAAACAAAATACTGCATGTTCTTCTTATAAGTAAGAAGTAAACATTGAACATACATGGACACAAATGTGGGAACAATACACACTGAGGATTACTGGAGTGGGGAAGGAGGAGGGAAGAAGGGGAGTATGGATTGAAATATTAGTATCTATCAGGTACTATGCTTACTAGCTGGGTGAGGGGATCTGTACCCCAAACCTCAGCATCATGCAATATTCCTATGTAATAAACCTGTACGTGTATCCCCAAATCTAAAATAAAAGTTGAAAAATTTAAAAATTATGTATTAATTTTACTATTGCTAATGATAATCACAAAAATAGGTAATAGCTATATTAAAAAGATGACATCCAATATTGAGTATGAATAAAATAAAAAATGACTATACACAATCAAAACTTTCCTACCAATTTTTGACCATTACTAATCATTGCTTTTAATAGCCCTGCAATATTTTTGTCTAGAATTGAACATGCCCTTCTTAGTATTAGAGCCAGCATTTGTCTGTAGCTTGGAGACCTCTCTGAGCTTTGTGCATAAAGTCTTCTCAAGATGCTTCAAAGCAGCCTTTTATCTTTTCTTTAGTAAGAAACTTCTGTCTTCTTACTACAAAGGGAAATTTCCATTTGCCCTTTCAAGTTTTCTGCTTATGCCCCTGTTTCCTCTTGTAGACTCCTACTTCTAGTGCCTAAGCAAAATAAAAAAATAAATTTCTAACAATGTGATCTGGTATATGCCATGAATATTGTTTCTAATCAATGATTTCCCTGCAAAGCTCAATCCTTCTACATGTGAATCCATCCTCAAATAATTCTTCCATTTGCACTGAACACACTTACCCTTGTAATTCTATTACTCTTGGATATAAACATTAATCTAAATCTGTTAAAGACTTATTTAGATATACAGACTTTATTTTGAGGGACTTGATGTTACCAAACCAAGGTATAAGCTTCATTATATTTTAAGTGCAAAGAGAAATGCTGCCAATAAACCAATAAACCCATACTACCTCCACATTATCACAGGGATTTTCCTTTTCGTATATCCTCTCTTATTTATATGGATAAATGAAGTAAGCATGCATCAGTTATGTACTCGCAAAAATATGTGTATAACTTCTTAAAAATATTGGGTGAGCTGAAACAATCTTGATTCTGTTCTTTTTTCGTACAACCCTACTTATTTTATTTTAGTTTTTTCTTGTCCTGGACAACTTCTTCTTAATGCTTTTCCTGGATTATGCCCACAGAATCGCCTCTTCCTTCCTGTAAGCCATCTTGCCTCTTGTCTGGTTCCACTCCCATCCACCTTTCAGATGGTGATGAGGTGATCTTTTCAAAGCATAAAAAAATCACGTTTATCCACTGTTAAGGCTCCTTCCTATTTATGGAAAAATGCTCAATCTTTAACTTGCCAGGCAAAGTCCATAATCACATGTTTCTTGCTATCATCATTACCCTTCCTTCTACCCTTCTTGCTCACCCACGCTTCATGCCAGCCAGACGTTCAAACCTGTGGATTTTCTGAAATGCTTCACACTGCTGATGCCCCTCACCCCTGATTCTCTCAGGCTGTTCTTTCAGGGCAGGGAATAGATAATCCTTTCTTATCTAACCATCTGACCCTTAACATCTCAGTTTAAGCCTCACCTTCACCAGTGGCTCCAGTATCTGAAATCCTTCTTGACTTCTGGAGCATGATGAATATTCATATCTAACACAGTATTTGATTACATTCCCTTGCCTGCCTTTCAGTCTATGTGTAAGTTATATTTATTTTTATAAACATATTTATATTTTATTATACACTACCACCTTCTTGTGGTATAGGACTAGGTCTTGCTGAACCAACATTGAGTACACAGTAGGTACTTGCTATGGTCTAAATATTTGTGTTCCCCCAAAATTTATATATTGAAATCCTTACCCCCACAGTGACAGCATTAGGAAGCAGGGCCTTTGTCAAGGATTCGGTCCTTTCAATCCCTAACAGGTAAAACCACGCTCCTGGTGTTAATAACATGATGAGCTACCATTCAGGTTTTATAAAGATAAAATGCGAGTAATCAAAGTTTTATCACTGGTAAACAGAGACTATCAAGGAATTTCAAACTTTCTGATCTCATATAGTTTTGAGTATAGAGCCTCAGGTTTTTAAAATGAGACACTTTGCGTTGAAGACCAAAGAGGGAAGAATTACAGCACATTCTTTAAAGACCTTGTCATATGATACTTGAGAGATGACTGCAGAACACTGGCCTCTGGGCAGCTCCTTTACGTTTTAATTGGTTAAACTATCCAAAGTATAGCTTGGGTCTCTTACAGGACCAAGTGTCCTGGGGATGTTGAAGCCTTCTACAGGAAATCTTTGTGCCTTGCATAAAATGAGCGGGCATGCTCTGAACTACATACTTTGTAGTTGAACCCTTTAGTGTCCTGTGTTTCTTGAACAAATATCCCAGGATGCCAGAATGATGGCTCCATTTTATCCATCTCATAATTTGGAGGGAAGTTGCAGAACAGTATTATAAATTAAGGTGGGGAAAAACTGCCAACCAAACCAATATTTTATATTGAGCTCCAAAAAGAGGAATATTGACTAAATGTGTTTTTTAATCATTGTATTTTTTTGTCAGTTGATACTTACCTGGCAACCTTAGTCTTCCTCTACAGTTGTATTTGCTGTTACAAAAAATTTATTTTGCACCAGATACTTTACCCATATCAAATACAATTTTCTGTTCATTACCAAATTCTCTCTTCCAGGTGAATATGAGCATGCAAAAACACTGGACATCTTCTGAAACTTTCAAATTTACAGAGTCTCAGAGAAATAGAGGATGATGGGCACCTGAATTAAATATTCCAGTAGTTTCACCTATGTCTCTGTGGTTTATCTCTGTGGTTTAACTACAAGAGTCTCCCAGTGGGTCTCTTTAGGTTCAATCTTTACTCTCTTTAATTTCTCCCTTGAATGCTGTCAAATTAATGTTATTTAAAAGTAAAATAATGATCATATGCTCCACCTAATAAAATTTTTAGAGGGTCTCCAATGTCACCTTAGCTTTTTATTCTTGCCATGATATACCTTTATGCTTTTATTTCTTTAGTTCTACATAACAGCCAAACTAGTCTATCCACAATCCTCTCACATTTTTTTTTTCTTGAGACAGAGTCTTGCTCTGCTGCCAGGCCTCTCAACTTCTTTTAGCTTCCACATTCTTTTCTTTCTTTGTCTTCTCATCACCCTAAAGTACCTGTATTCTTTTCCCAGCAAATAATCCAGTTTAGACCCCACTTCTTTTGGGAAGTCTTTCCTCACCCTCTACATGCATTTCCATAGTTTTCTATTTACACTCTGGAATATAATCTGTTAACTATAACCTATAGACATTGCTTTGCTATGCAAAACTTTGAATACATGTGAAAAACACTAATACATGCAATTATTGGTATAGGTGCCCCCAAACACTTGCAAAAATGCTTTTCTTAGTAATATTTTATGACCCTAGGTTATCTTTATGTAAGTTAATATTGGCATCTTTTGCTTCTCTGTAGATTTGTTCCCAATTTGGGGTATTTTTTTTTCATCTACCAAGTATAGATTGTCTTAGACATAGGTCCTGTGATTTGGAGAGAAACTCTTATACTTAAAGAAAATAAGCCATATATGTGTGATAAAACTGATAAGAAAAAAAAATATTGATTTTCAATAGCTCTAATGAGACAGAAGAGTTCCCTGACCCCTATGTGGGACTTGTGACAGGGGTTTGACTCTTTTACTCAGCCTCCATGCACTTAAACTTGTTGTGGGAGCACTCAGGTGAGCCAGGGTGAGCATTTTTGAGCTCCAGCCACATGGCAGTGTCTAGGCATGTTACAATGTTCTTTTAGCTTTGCCGTCCACAGATGGCTAAGTGCTACCCAGTGGAGAGTCAGTAACAGCTTTTTACACCCTGTCCTCTTGGTACCTGGGTCATTGTCTGGCATCCAGGAAGGATCAGGTCACATGGACTTGAAGGATGGCCAATGAGGGGATTTTATTGAATGACAGAGGTGGTTCTCTGTGGGATGGATGGGGAGCTGGAAAGGGAATGGAGTGGGAAGGTGATCTTCCCCTGGTGTTTGGTCATCCTGCCATCGATCTCCTCTCTGATCATCCCTAGCTGAGCTCCTCTTGTTGTTGAGATACTCCTTTTCTCTTCTTCTCTGCCACACTGTTCTGCTGCTCTGCCAGTGGAGCTTGGGGTTTAGATGAGGACAGGATTGTGGTGTTGCAGGCCATATTGGTCTTAGAAAAGGCAACATTTGAGCACAAAACAGGAATGCCTGTTCCCATTTAGTGCCATGGGTTTCCAGGCTTGAGGGTGGGGCCTTTGCCAGGGAACAGGACTTTTTTACCCAGTATTTTACTGCCTCCTGTCTATAGCACTAACTAAATAATCAGTGCTGGTTTATCACCATTCAGTCTAATTATTAATGGACTTCTTCTTGACTTTCTGCAGCCTAAGTGTGTTGGTTTTCAGGAGGGTATTTGTTCACTATTAATCTGAGTTTCTGCTTTTGCCTTCACAGTTTCTAGAACTATGATTTGCTGTCATCGTTAACATTTGGCATTCAGTCATCACTTTGAATTTATACAATAGTGTCACTCATAATTTGCCTGCTATTCTCTGCCATCTATTTTATATACTTCACAGATGCTATGCTTAGATTGTAAGATCAATCAAGGCAGTAGTTGAAATCATGCAAGTTTCTGAACTCACTCACTGTGCGGGGTGCCTAGCTCCTTGCAAATGTCATTTGCAAAATGAGGTTGTATATATGATGCCTTTAAAGATGTTTATTTAAGTTGAGCATTTAGTGAATCATCACCTCATTCTAATGAATGAAATATATGTGTTGGTGAGGAAAATATGCCAAGAAAAAAAGTGAGCTTTTTTGCTATTCATATTTAGTTTAAGGTTTTTAGAAAGAATGGTTCTTAAGAAGAGATCTGTAGTAACAGGATTGCTGTGATGACCAAATAAAATAATGCACATAAAGAACTTAGTCAAGTATTTAAGAAATAATTTGTATTCTTATTATCATTACGATTTAGTCATCTTTTAAGAAAATTTTTGCAAGCCTTACTGAGGTTTTTTTTTGTGTGTGTGTCGGGGGGAATGGGGGAAAGGGGTTACCTCTAAGGTATAATTTTTAGCAGCCTATCCTAATATCCACTTACATATAATCTCTAGATTAAAAATCACTTCCCAAAGGACTCTTTTTCTTCCTAATTTAAATCAGAACTATTATTGGAATGAATCTGATACTCTGCCTTTAGTGCACTCTCAAGGTGTACTAAAGTCATATACTTACAGATAGTGTTTGTTTTTTTTAATTTAGTTTTTACTGCCAATCTCCTCTAGAAAATTTTAATACTGAAAAAATTCACTGGGTGACTCTGTGTTGCTTAGCACTGTATGCCCATTTCCAGCATTGTAGACATTTTCAGTAAATATTTGTTTTATAAATGATTAAATATATAAGTAAATGCAGTGAAACTCAGATGTTATTTGGTAATTAAACAATAATTTATCCAGTATCAGAAGGCACAACATTTAGTGTTGGTTATAGCACTAACTTATCCAGGTCACCTGAAATAAGCCCCTATAAATCTTAATATTTTAAGTGGAGGATTTGTGCTAAATCAATCATTTTCAACTCTGCCTGTACATTACAATCCCCCAGAGAGGTTTTAATAAGCATTTAATTTTAGGTTCCATCTGAAATTGAATGAGATTCTCTGTGAGTAGCACCCTGGCATTGGTGTGTACATACTTTAAATGCACTAGATATTTCTAAGGAACATCCAGTTTTGAAAGTCACTGTACCAGATTAATGAAATTTCTTTCATTTACAAATCCAACTTATTTTGCTTATACTTCTGAAAAGGCAGGCTGTTCTGTTAATTTATCTGAGCATGTGGAATGATTCTCTGAACAAAGCAGGACCTCAATAACTGTTTACTGTTGCTGAACTTGCAGAGAGTTCTATTGAAGGTCATGAATATTAAACACAGGAGATTAATCTACTGACTGCAATGATGTGCTTATCTCTCATTTTATAGTGAGTTCATAAAAAAAGCTTCACAAACTAGGTGAAAATAGAGTGGAAAACTCTCTAGCAATGACAAGGCACTTGTGGTATCTGTGACTAAAGGTAATTAGATGTTTTTAAAAAAGGCTAGCAATCACTTATTGAACTCTTCATATGTATAAGACAGTTTTGGGCACCTTGTAATAGGCACTATAATTATCCACATAGTACAAATGAAGCAACTGAAGCAGAAAGAAGTTAAGAATCTAACAAGCGCTGGATCTGGGTTTGAGCCGTGACTTTTCCAGAAACTGGGTTGTTCACTGTTATTTTGGGGCAGTGAAATTTTACGAAGTACTTCAACCTAGCCAGAGCGAAGCAATGTTCATGCATGAAAATCACATTTGAAATTAAATATGTGATCTCTGAAGAAGATGGCATTTAAACTCAAATAACTTACTTTTTTGTGTCCGACTAAAACTTTTGCTATGACATTGTGGGTTGTAATTACCAAGGTATATTAGTTAACTATTGCTGTGTAACAAGTTACCTCAAAAGAGTGCCTTAAAACCACCCGAAATTATCTCATTGTGTCTGGGTGTTAGGAATACTGGCTTAGTTCAGGTAGGTTCTCTGTTTCAGAGTTTCTTGAAAGGCTATCACTAGGCATTGTCTCTGGCTACAGTCCCAAATGAAGCCTGCACTGGGTAAGAATTCTCTTCCAAACTCTCACATGGCTGTGGGAAGAATTAAGTTCTTTGAAGGATGCTGGACCAGAACCCTAAGTTCCTAACTAACCACAGTTGCTTGCCATGTGGGCCTCTTCATCAAAGAACTTATGAAAAGAGTGAAAAGAGAATGCCAGCAAGATGAAAGCCAGTCTTTAATAACCTAACCTTCACAGTGACATCGCATCTCATTTTGTGTATTCTATCCATTAGAAGCAAGTCACTAGGCTCATCCTACACTTAAGGGAAGAGGACTGCATAAGAGTATGAGTAACAGGAAATGGGGATCATTTCAAAAGTGTGTCTGCCACACAAGGAAATGTCTATGAGGAATGTGCATGTGGCTCTGTCTATAGGTGTGGCTATGGATCTTGTGACATCTGGGTATTACATGACCATGGAATCTTTGGTGACCCAGTTGTGGTTACTCCTCCAACTATAGCTATAGTGGCATCTATATTTCTTGATGAGGTAAACAATCATTTTCTACCTTATTAGTTACGTAACTTCTTATACTTCCAGTCCGTGATGTACTCTGATGTACAACTTCTACAATGTAGTTGATGTGTTAATATTTCTTACAGCTTCCCCTTCTCTTGTCATCACCTTAGCAGTTAAGGAGCAAAGTCCACATTCATAATCTTGCACTCTGTGATACTTTGAAATCAGACTGCCTGAAAAACCTATTCTCAGATAAGTAAAGTTGGTTTTTATAACCCCCTAGTTGTCTTAGTTATATTATTTATCTTTTGTTACATCTGTGAAGCCAGTGAATCTAAATCAGTTTCCTAATAAACTTATCTAGCTAAGCAAACTTGACATTTTCGTTTCATTAACACACATCAAGAACTTTATAGTCTTTTGTATTTTATGGGACCCTGTAATTCCCACAGGGATCTGTTTTCATGCCACGTAAAGGAACTGCACTGGATGATGAAGTTTTATTGCTTCAGATTACCCATATCTTATCTATATAAATATGTACTCTCTGAGATAGGTTAGCCCTGAGTATGGTTAGTATTTTACTTTCAATCCACAACCCAAAATAGAATAGCTGCTGTCATTTGGCTGTTTCTGGACATATCACCAGATAATGACATTATCGGGTCTCTTCAACCTCATATGGGAGATATGTCAGTGTTCATGCCATCCTTTTTGAAACTAATTTTTTGTTGGACCAAGATAATACAAAAGAGCCATCTGCATGCAATGTCTTCATAAGACATTTTAGATTCTAATCATTTTATCTTTCTTATACAACTGGGAATTATTCAGGTAAGGAGCAAACAGGTGTGAGGTGTCAAGCACTTTGCAAAAGTTATTTTATGTAAATGTCACAAAGTCTATGAGGTGGATATAACAATGTAATTCATAAACAAAAAGTATGAGGGAGAAAATTACAGAGCGAGGATTTCAATCCAAGTCTGTTTGATTTAGGTCCATGTTAATTTATCATTACATACCACAATGTTGCTTAAATCCTGACTAACCTCAGCTGATTTTTTCCATATTTTTCTAGATTCTGTGTTTCAATACCAGCTAGCTACAGAGGGAACATGATAAAATATAATAGTCTTTAACCCTGTGATCTAATGATTATTGAGTGTTAAGAGGTAAATTTATAGCACTTAATGTTCACATCAGAAAGCTGGAATGATCTCAAATCAACATTGGCATATAACAATTAAAAGAACTAGAGAAGCAAGAGCAAACAAATTCAAGAGCTAACAAGAAATAACTAAGATCAGAGCAGAACTGAAAGAGATAGAGGCATGAAAAAAATTAATGAATCCAGGAGCCGGTTTTGTCAAAAGATGAACAAAACAGATAGACTGCTAGTTAGACTAATAAAGAAGAAAAGAGAGAAAAATTAAATAGACATAAAAAATGATAAAGAGGATATCACCATTGATCCTACAGAACTACAAACTACTATCAGAGAATACTATAAACACCTCTACACAAATAAACTAGAAAATCTAGAAGATATGTATCAATTCCTGGGCACACAATTCTCCCAAGACTAAACCAGGAAGAAGTCAAACCCTGAATAGACCCATAACAAGTTCTGAAAGTGAAGCAGTAATTAATAGCCCAGGACCAGACAGATTCACAGCTGAATTCTACCAGAGGTACAAAGAGGAGCTGATACCATTTCTTCTGAAACTATTCCAAACGATAGAAAACAAGGGATTCCTCTCTAACTCACTATGTGAAGCTAGCATCATCCTGATAACCAAACCTGACAGAGACACAACAAACAAAGAAAATTTCAGGTCAAGATCCCTGATGAAAATCAATGTGAAAATCCTCAATAAAATACTGGCAAACCAAATCCAGCAGCACATCAAAAAGCTTATCCACCACCATCAAGTTGGCTTCATCCCTGGGATGAAAGGCTGGTTCACCATATGCATATCAATAAACCTGATCCAACACATAAACAGAACCAAGGACAAAAACACATGGTTATCTCGATATATGCAGAAAAGGCCTTCAATAAAATTCAATATCCCTTCATGTTAAAAACTCTCAATAAACTAGGGTATTGATGGAACATATTTCAAAATAATAAGAGCTGTTTATGACAAACTTATGACCAATATCATACTGAATGGGCAAAAACTGGAATCATTCCCTTTGAAAACCAGCACAAGACAAGGATGCCCTCTCTTACCACTCCTATTCCACATAGTATTGGAAGTTCTGCCCAGGACAATCAGGCAATAAAATAAACAAAATGTATTCAAACTGGAAGAGAGGAAGACAAATTGCTTCTGTTTGCAGATTACATGACTGTATATTTAGAAAACTCCATCATCTCAGTCTCAAAGCTCCTTAAGCTGATAAGCAGCTTCAGCAAAATTGCAGGATACAAAATCAAAGTGCAAAAATCACAAGCATTCCTATACACCAGCAATAGACAAGCAAAGGGCCAAATCATGAATGAGCTCCCATTCACGATTGCTACAAAGAGAATAAAATACCTAGGAATACAACTTACAAGGGACATGAAGGACCTTTTCAAGGAGAAATACAAACCACTTCTCAAGGAAATAAGAGAGGACACAAACAGATGGAAAAACATTCCATGCTCATGGATAAGAAGAATCAGTATCATGAAAATGGCCATAATGCCCAAAGTAATTTATAGATTCAATGCTACTATTGATTCTCCTCACAGAGTTAGAACAAAAGGTACTTTAAATTTCATATGGAACCAAAAAAGAGTCTGTATAGCAAAGACAATCATGAAATTTATTCCTGATTGTGAATGGTAAATTCAAACCTTTGGTATGAATGGTAAATTCATGGTAAATTCAAACCTTTACCATCACCTTGAGACTTACATCTACCTACCTATATCTGACATAACACAGAGTTCATTCTTAGAGTATGAAAGGTAGGAAAACTTAATAATAGGGAATTAATTAATTTAGCTTCCTAAAAATCAAAACAGGAATATCTGACTCAATTTCTTGCTGCATGTAATGTAACATCTCTTTTCCTTTTTCTCAATTTTCTTGGAAAAGTAGAACACACTGACTGTTTGAATCTCTTTTCTTCTCATTTATTCTTCAACTCACTAGTCTTCAGATACTACTCACCCAAAATACTAAGTCTGACATCTTTGTGGCCACATCTAATAGATGTTCTTCAAACAATCTTATGTTATTGACTCTCTTCGTCATTCTTCTAATCTTTTATCCCTTTTGGAAGTTCTAGCCACCATTTTATTCAGTGATATGATTTTCTCTGATTCTTCCTTCTCTTTCTCCCTCTTTTCTCATTAAATGTCATTATTTCCTGTTTTTTGTACTCAGCTTTCAACTGTAACTTCACACAATCTCTCTGGATGATCTTATCCCTTGGCATCAAATAATACTGATTATTCTGAGGTTTCTCAAATCAAGACCTTTGTCTTAGCCATCTCTTTCATAATCTTCCTTCCTCCCTCCCTCCCTCCCTCCCTTCTTCCCTCCTTCTTTCCTTTCATTCTTCCCTTCCTTCCTTCCCTCCATCCTCTTTCTCCTCTTCTTCTTTTCTCTCCCCTTCCCACTCCTCCTTTTCTTCTGCTTCTTCTTTCTTCATCTAAATGGCCTCAATCAATGTGCCCCCAATTTAACAAACTGTCTTCTTTAAAAAATTGCCTTGCTTCCTGTGTTTCTGTTCTCAATAGAATGTAATATCTTTCACCTAAATACCTAATTCACAAACTTGGGCAAATCGTGTCAATAATTACTTATTTTCTTTATTTACCACTCTGCAAAAAACCTATGTACTCTGCTTAATTAATCCCTCTTAAACTTATCTGCTTTTCTCCTTCTCCACTCCCACTAACTGAGTTCATGTCATCATCTTATTTGACATGGATTACTGCCATAGTAACCTAACTAGTCTCCCAGCCTCAGTTTCGGCCACAGTGAGCAGTGCTCTGCTCTGTACTCAGAATGATGTCTCAAATAGCTGTCAAAAAGAAAAAAATGCAAACTTTTTGGTATTGCAAAAAATATTATTTATCTGTTTTTTAATTTTCTATTTTTATCTTTCACTTTTCCTTACCATTCTTTATGAAATGTAATAGTTTACTCAATAAATTACAGTGCCAGGAACAGTGTGATTTCCCTTACCTCTATCTCCACATCTTTGCTGCTTCTTTTGTTGCCATTCTCTTTTCCTTAGCACCCCTAAATGACTGATATGCTCCTGGAAGAGCTGCAGGCACTCAACGCCAGCCTGTGAACACAGCCAGGAGGGAGGTAAAAAGGAAGGTTTTACCCTGCAAAGCCACAAAAGCAGAGCTATTCAAGACCATGAAAACCCACTTCTTGCATCACCATGACCTGGATGTGAGACATGGAATCAAAGGAGATAATTTCAGAGCTTTAAGATTTAACTGTCCTTCTGGATTTTTGACTTGTATAGGACCTGTAACCCCGTTGTTTTGGCCAATTTCTCCTATTTGGAATCACCATATTTACCCAATGCCTGTACCCCATGGTATGTAGGAAGTAACTAATTTGGTTTTGATTTTACAGTCTCATAGGTGGAAGGGACTTGCCTTGTCTCAGATGAGACTTTGGACTGTGGACTTTTGAGGTAGTGCTGAAATGAGTTAAGACATTGGGGCACTGTTGGGAAGGCACAGTTGGTTTTGAATTGTGAGTACATGAGATTTGGGAGAGGCCTGAATGGAATGATATAGTCTGGCTGTGTCCCCACCCAAATCTCCTCTTGAATTATAACTCCCGCAATTCCAAGGTGTCATGGGAGAAACCTGGTGGGAGGTGATTGAATTATAGGTATGGGTCTTTCCTGTGCTGTTCTCATGATAGTGAATAAGTCTCATGAGATCTGATGGTTTTAAAAACAGGAGTTTCCCTGCACAAGGCCTCTCTTTGCCTGCTGCCATCCATGTAAGACATGAATTGCTCCTCTTTGCCTTCCTGCCATGATAATGAGGCCTTCCCAACCACAAGGAACTCTAAGTCCATTAAACCTCTTTTGTAAATTTCCCAGTCTCAGGTATGTGTTTATCAGCAGCATGACAACAGACTAAAATGTTGGCTAACTCCTGCTCATCATCAATGAGTTAGCATATGTGTCCTGTTTTCTAAAAAACATCAGAGGTTGTTATTCTGGGTTTGGCACCCATCCTATGTGTTTCTGTAGTGCACTGTGGTTTGCCAATGTCAGTTTGGGTGAAGTTTGACATGCTCACAGAAATTGTGTCTTTTTTCTTTTCAAGTAGTTTCATGTGTGCTACACTCTCTGTGGCACGGTAGATCAGATTAAATGGATCATGAAAGTAGATGCATGGGAACTCCAATTGTGTACATATGTACTGAATAGCCTGTTCTTGGGAAGTTCTATTCCAGTGAATGAGACACTGTAATAAAGAATCAGTTTACAGGCTTCTTGAGATAATATATAGTAGCTGTGCCAGTAATTCGATGAGAATTATTTGACCATGGGGAAATTTCTGACTTCATCATCATCATCATCATCATCATCATCATCATGAACTTCAGCTAACAATTCTTTTTCAATTACCAGCTAAAATTTCTTGATTTATTTCAGTGATACTGAGTATCCAGTTATAAGACTGAAGATATTTTGGGTTCCTAACCCCTGGTAATATGCATACAACCTTATTTAGAAAAATAGGGTCTTTGCAGATGCAATCAAGTTAAGATGAGGTTATACTCTGGCTGGGCTCTAATTCAATCTGACTGATGTCCTTATAAGAGGAGACATGCTAAGGATACACAGGGAGAATGCCATATCACAATTGAGGCAAAATTGAAGTAATGAGTCTATAAGCTAAGGAATGCAAAGGTTTGCTAGCAATACCAGAAACTAGGAGAAGGGGATGGGTTAGATTCTCCCTTAGGGTCCTCAGAAGAACATGGTCATTTGAACAACATGATTCAGATTTCTAGCTTCTAAAACTGTGAAAAAATAGATCTCTGTTGTTTAAATCCACCCAGTTTGTGGTACTTTGTTACTGCAACCACAGGAAACTAAGACAGGACTGTTCATCCTGTTTACTCTCTCTGGCTTTTAAAATCTCCCGTGCATCTGCTGTGTTTGAATGTAAGAATGGGAGGAAAATACATTTTCTCATGAAAAAGGCAAAAGTAAACAAAAAGCCAAATTTCATCTCTTCTTTTTAAGAAGCTAGAAGATATTAGGTGACTCAACTTTTTCACACATATACTCAGTCATTCTCAGGGGATAAATTACCTGCACCTGCAAATGAAGAGAAATTTGAGTTCCAAATAATGTACCTATGGCATCAAAAGCCTGATGAACTGAATAAACACAAATAAGAACAATATTTTCTAGGGCAGATTAAGCATTTCTATTGCAAAAGTGAAAATGTAAGCATTCTGAGACAGAATGCAGAAAAAAACAGTTGATGTTAGAGTTAAAAATAAATTGACAAGAGGAGATGCAATTAAAATGTTGAAATTTGCAATTCAAATGTTCAAATGTTTCAGATGCCAGAGAATTTGATCAGTATGATTGATGTAGGCTAACTTTTGTGTTAATTGTGGCCAGCAGTGGAGAGTTACTCAGCAATGTAGAAGTGATTACCGGTGCTGTAAATGGTGGGTGAAAAGAAGAGGATTTCTCATCATTTGAAATTGAGCTGATTAATCTCAAGGTGATTGCTTTGAGCTATCAAAGTTTTCAGTAGAAGCCATAGGACTTGTTTTCTCACAGAAAAATGGGTGGCAACAGCTATACCCACTGGAACCATACTCATTGACTTGGCCTGGCCTCTGCATTCCCATACTTTAAGCTCCCACATCCTAAGCCACAGCAATCACCACCATGATCCCCAAAGTAGTTTTTATAATAGCTGCAGCATAGTCTTGGAATATGAAGATGATTTTTGAGCAAAGGGTCAATGTGAAAATTTTATAACCAAATGTGGGATTTTTTCTATACTATGAAAGGTGGCTATGGAAAATTCCAGGTCTCCAATTTCTAATTCCATAACTGATTTGTGTCAAAACAATAGTTAATTTTGCTATATATGAATAATAAAAGGTTAAGAGGGTATTAGAATTTTTATGGCAAAATTAGTATTCCACATAAAAACAAAAAGATTGAGTTTTATATGTTTTTGTTTATCCTATAATTCAAACTAAAAAATTCATAGCCCACATATGAATCTACAGATTCATGTATAAACTGAACATGTTCCTTTCTAGAGATGAGTAACTCAGCTAACTACAGGAATTATGCCTTCTGACTCCTTTATATTCAAAGCAGACGTAACTTCTTTAAATCAGTGGAAATATGAGGATACATTTCAAACACAGTTCCCTCTCATGACATCAAGCTGAAAACAGTCATCGTAGAATGTATTATAATGCTCTTCAGCTGAGAGTATTAGATTTTATTTTTGTTGAAATACTGTTTCCTAAAAATAATAGCTCCAGCTTCACACAATACAATGTAGGCATGTTGCATTTTTAAAATGTACAGAACAACTATGAAGGGGATATAAAATCCAGCATTTATAAGTTAAGATGTTGGGAATAAATATTCTCTATAAGAAGCTGAAACTTAAAAAAGTGATTTAGCCTAAGACCCATCAGAAATACTCGAAGATGAGGGCACATTGAAACCAGATTCACATGCATTTGTTTTGTTAAGTCCTCTGCAATCAAAATACTGAGTTTGCCAGCAACATTGGGCTGTGCAAAATGATGAATACCCATGAGTCTACAAGATGACAGGATATGTCAGAGTTTATGTGAACTTTTTATCATTCTCACATAATGCATAGATAAATGGATTAAAAAATTCCTCTGGGTGGAGAATATTCAAGTACGTGACAAGTAAAGTAATAAAAAGATTGGTGGTGGTTGTTGTTGCGAGGAACTGATGAGAAAAATTGAGTGATAGGGAAGTATTTCTGAGGATGAATTCCACATGGAAGCAGCTTCTCTCCTGAGGAAAATACCATCCTGATCTTTGGAAAGTCTTGTTACTCACAGCACTGGGCAGGGTAAGGGGCAGGGGAGCTTTTCCTAGGTACCTGCAGTAGGCAGTTTTGCAAAGCTTTTCTGAGCAGAATCATCACCTTTACATTTCAGCATTGCTTAAAGTTATGCAATCCAAGATAGTAGTAATCACCACATAAAAATCTATGGAAATCTTGTGAATCAATGACATCCGGGCACTGAGAAAGTACTTGAAACTAAGCATTTCTATCATTAGTGTGTCAGAAATGATACCAGGAATTGACCAGTTTAATGAGAACTGATGTGAATAGATTTAAAATACAGAATGTGGGGTTTCTGAAGAGGCAAAAAGAATAGTTAAGAGCAGACACTCAAAAAAAGAAATAAATCCATAAAGAACCAGGACAGTAGCCCTTTTACTAACTTTTGCTGGTCTAAATATCCACTGCTTTTTCAGAATATAGAGCCAGAAGCTAATAATGGATTCATATTACCATAGATGAAGATACTGTTATATTATGTTTATATTTAACAGATCAGTAAATTGAATATAACTTAGTATATTGTGCTTTTAAGTCTCTATTAATCGTTTTATCTTTTTGTAATGCTGTCTGTAAAGAGATCCATATGAGAAATGTAATCATGTAGACCCAGTTACTGGTAAGATCCCTGTGACTGGGTCTAAAACATAAGTCAAGTAGCAACCTGAAAGGCCTTTTTTGAACAAGACCTGTTTACATTTGGTGTGTTACATGAGGCACCTCTGAGTATTGTGGGCAGGTTGTGTCTTCATCAAGGTACCCATTCAAGGGTGTGAGTGGGGCCTGAAATGACCCCACTTCATTTGCCAAGCTATGAAACTATATCAGCCTGGAGAAAGGGGTCTTTTTGTACTTAGCACAGAGATGCATTATGTGCTCTTTCCAATTTTGTTTTGCTACATGACAAGCCAGCACATACTCACTAGCATAAAGAACAACAATTCTTTATTTGGCTCAGCTGTGACAGCTCATCTTCTCTCCAGTGGAAATCAGCTGGGATAGCTTAAAGTCTCTCGGAGCTGAAGTTATCTGAGGATTCATTCACTCGCATGTATGGTGGTTGATGCAAGCTGTGGGCTGAGACTACAGTGGTCAGCAGGAACACTGACCCGTGGTGGTTCAGTTACTGCTTGGCTTCCTCACAGTGTGAGGTGGCTGAATTCCAAACGGGAGCATCCTGAGAGACAGCAGGCCTGAACAATATTGCTTTTTGTGACTTAGCCTTGGAAGTCTTATACTGGTGTTTTTGTATTATTCTATTAGTTGAGGCTGTTGAAAAAGTTATTCATAAATTTAGGGCTCACCCTAGATCCAGGATGATCTCATCTGAAAATCCTTAACTTAATTACATCTACAAAGATCTTCTTTGTAAATAATATCACTTTCACAGGTATCACAGATTAGAACTTGAACAGGTCTTTCTGGGGCCACTATTCAACCCACTATGATAATGTTGATAATAAGGGAAATACGGTGTGAAATATTTGAGGAACTTTTACACTATCTTTGTAAGTTTTCTGTAAACCTAAGTTATTCTAAAAATAAAAAAGTTATCAATAACATAACAAAGCAAATGACACAAAGAAAAATAATTTTAAAATAATCTGTAAGCATAAAAAATTCTAATTAGGAATTCATAGGAAGATTATTTAGGAATATGTGATACAATTTGAAAATAATAGCCATTAATTATATTTTCTTTGTTTTTCTTGATTTTTAATAATATTTCATTGGATTATTGTTTTTCTAAAGAGATTTATCTTTTACCAGAAAAATAAGCTCAAATAATTTTAAAGCATCAGCTTGTAAGCATTAATCTAGTATTAACTATACTCCTTTAATGGTGGCATCTCTTGCAGTGTGGATGTTACACAGACATCGCAGAGTAATATGGAAAGAACTAAACCTGGTAAATAAAGATGTGCAATTATAAGACTTAAAAAAAAGTCAGCCAAAGCTTGGGTATAGATTTCAGGATGGTATGGTGCTTGAATACTCATTGGATATGGAGGTGTTGTAGTCATTTTTGGAAAATACATTCTGCCACAGTCCTGGCTATAGGATTATTAATTTAAAAAGATAGTGGGATCATTAAAAACAGGCTTTACCATGTCACTCAAAAGTTGGCCAGGAAGAGATGATGTGCTCAGAGGGGACCTTTGAAGAGAGTTTTATAAAGAGAATGGTATACAAATTTTTTTCTTGGGGGTGGAGGGTGGATATCTAAGGAAACTGTATTAGTCTAATCATGATGCTATAACATCATACCACAAACTGGGTAATTTATAAATAACAGCAATTTATCTTTGATGTTTCTGGAGGCTGGAAAGTCTGAGATCAAGGCACCCGCAAATTTAGTGTTTGGCTTGCCACATGATGGAGGGTGGAAGGGCAAACATGGACAAACTGTGTGATCCACCCTTGTTTTTAAGAATAAGAGCATTAATCTAGTTCACAAGGATGAAGTCCTCATGATCTCATCACCTCCTGAAGGCCCCACCTTTTAAGATGATCACATTGTCAATTAAATTTTAATATATGAATTTTGGAGGACACATATTCAGTTGATAGCAGAAACCCATAAACTGTGATGAAGCCCTCAGGGCTAGGAACAGTAGGAAGTCTCTACCATGCCTATGTCTGAGGTTCCAAGGGAAAGGAGTGGTTTCCAGAAACTAGTGAGATGTGTAAATGAAGATGAATTGTCACCCATATGCTGTTGTCGTGGGTAGAGGAATGCAGCCACCAACTAACACAGTTCTTGCAGAGAGAGAATCAGGGACATAAGTACTTAGACTCTCCAGTTCTCCTGCTGGTGTTTCCAATTAATTGAACAAAATGGAAAAGCAGAGAGCAATGGGCCTTGATAAGTTGGGTGAAGGTGACTTTCTAGACACAATATGTAAAGAAGAAAGAGGAAAGGGTGGATCTCTGGAGGTACGGGGAGCATATCTAGCACTACTCACATGGAGGAAAGTGACCTCTATATAGTAATATATATTCCAATGGCCTACAAATAATTTAGCTAAATTAAAAAAGCAGGGTTCTTGTCAGTCTCCTCCATGAGACTTACTAGTTAGTGAATAAACTATTCTAAATTTTCTTTGGAACCCTGCTGTTTATATTAACAACATCATGTAAATTCTATTTTGTCAATGCAGAAAATTATGTGAATTTTAAATACGTAGAAATCACTATATCTTGGTCACCTCGGCAGTATAGGCATGGCAAGCTAGATAATTCTTTGTTGTGGAGTCTGCCCTGTGCATTGTAAGATGTAGGACAGCATTTCTTGCCTTTTCCTATTAGATACCAGTAACACCCCTCAAATTGTTATAACTGAGCATGTCTTCAGACATTGTCAAATGTTCCTGGGGGGCAAAAGTTTCTCTCAAAATAAATAGGGATATTACAAAAAGGTAATATATTTATCAACTTTTTATCATTCACTGATTCTTCCAAAAAATTATATCTTCTGTCCAGTCTTTTTCCTGTTTTTCGAACTTACCCATGGGCATTGCTTTAAAAAATTGAAAAGATTCACACATCACCAAATTCATCCTTTTAAAGTGCACAATTCAGTGTGCTTTATATGTAAATTTTAGTATATCAGCGATGTGGTTTGACTCTGTATCCCCACTTAAATCTCATGTCGAATTGTAATCCCCACATGTCAGGGGAATGACCTGGTGGGAGGTGATGGAATCATGGAGGTAAACATCCCCTTTGCTGTTCTCATGATAGTGAATGAGTTCTCCCAAGATATGTTTTAAAAGTGTGTGGCACTTCCCCCTTTGCTCTTTCTCTCTCCTGCTTTGCCATAGTAAAGATGTGCCTGCTTCCCCTTTGCCTTCCACCATGATTATAAATTTCCTGAGGCCTCCCAGATGTACTTCCTGTACAGTCTAAAGAACTGTGAGTCCATTAAACCTCTTTTCTTCATAAGTTGCCCATAATGGGAAATCTATGAACACAAACAGAAAACCAGAGAGCAAGGAGGCTTTGATACTTGCTCTCAGGGAGTTCTTTATAGCAGTGTGAGAATGGATGAATACAGGTAGGGTTGTTAAAACATAACCACTATCTGAGGTTAAAATATTTTTATCAGTTGCCAAAGAAACCCTGTACTTGTTAGCAGTCATGCCCTACCTCTACTTTCTTCCAGCCCTTAGTCATTAAAAATTTACTTTATGTCTCTATGTGTTTGCCTATGTTGGACATTTCATATCAATGAAATCATATAATATGTGGCCTTTTATATCTTGCTTCCTCAACTTAGCATAAATGGTAGCACATATCGGTATTTCATTATTTTTTATGGCTGAATAATATTCCCTTATATAAGTATATCACTTCTGTTTATCTATTCATTAATTGACGGACATTTGTATGATTTCTAGTTTTGACTATTATAAATAAAACTGATGCAAACATCCATATGTTAAGTTTTTGTGTGAACATATGTTTACACTTCTTTTGGATGGAAGAGTCTCAAAGAGTGGAATTGTGGGTCATATGGAGACTCTTTATTTAACTTTTTGAGGAATTTAACCTGTTTCTCAAAGTGGTTTTCCCAGTCTTCATTCCCATCAATAATATATAAGCCTTGAATCCTTCACCTCCTTGCCAACACTTGTTATTCTTTGTCATTTTGATTATACACATCCTATTGGATGCGAAGTGTTTTCTCACTGTGATTTTGACTCACATTACCTTCAGGACTAATAACATTGAGCAGCTTTTTAATCTGTTTATTAACCACGTAAATATCTTCTTTGAATAACTGTTCAAACCCTCTGTCCATTGTTTAATATTGTTTATTTTTGAGTCATAAGAGTTCGTTTTTAAAAAATTTACAAATTTCTTATACAATATATGAATTGCAAATATTTCCCCCCACTACTGTTTGTTTTTCCCCCTCTCTTGATAGGGTCCTTTAAAGCAAAAAACTTTTAATGTTAATAAAATGCAATTTATTTACTTTTTATTTTATGGCTTATGCTTTTGCTGTCCTATCTAAGGAATGATTGGCAACCCAAGGCCATAAGCATTTACACCTGTGTTTTCTTTTAAGAATGATATGGTTTGGCTATGTCCCCAACCAAATATCAAATTGTGGTTTCCATAATTCCCACATGTTGTGGGAGGGACGTGGTGGGAGTAATTGAATCATGAGGTTGGGTCTTTCCTGGCTGTCCTCGTGACAGTGAATAAGTCTCATGAGATTTGATGGTTCTGTAAGGGGGAGTTCCTTTGCAAATGCTCTCTCTCTGTTTTGCCTGCCACCATGTAAGGCTTGACTTTGCTCCTCCTTTGCCTTTGGCCATGATTGTGAGGCCTCCCCAGCCATGTAGAACTGTGAGTCCATTAAATTTCTTTGCTTTATAAATTACCCAGTCTTGGTATATCTTTATTAGTAGTGTGAAAACAGACTAATACAAGGAGTTTTATAACTTTAGCTCTAACATTTAGGTGTTTAGGTAAAATTTGAGTTAATTTTTGCATATGGTGTGAGATATGAGATAGAGACGAACTTCATCCATTTGCATGTGGTTACCTAATTGTTTCAGTACCATTTGTTGAAAAGCCTATTCTTTCCCATTGAATGGTCCTGACACTCTTGTCTAAAATCAATTAACAATAAAGATAAAGGTTTGTTTTTGGGCACTTTCCTCTATTCCATTGACTGATATATGTATCCCTGTCAGTATCACACAGTTAAGGTGGCTTTGTAGTAAGTCTTTGAATAAGAAAGTGTGAGTGCTTCAACTTCTTTTAAAGTTTTATTTTTATTTTTGCTATCCAACGTATCCAGAATTTATATGGTATCCAATTCCATATAAATTATATTTAATTTGTGAATTTCTATAATATACAAATCTGGAATTTTGATAGAGATTGTGTTAAATCTACAGATCAATTTGAGGAGTATTGCCATCTTAATAATATTGTTTTCCACTTCATGACATGGAATTTTTGTATTTATTTAGCTCTTCCATATTTTTTGATATATTTGAGGTATAATAATTGCACCTATTAGTGGTATACAGTGTGACATTTTGATCAATGCATGCCATGTGTAATGATCAAATCTGGGTAATTATCTATCCATCACATCAATCCTGATGTCATCTTTCCCTATTATTAAAAAGATTTTAAAAAAGCAAATGCTGGTGAGGATGTGAAGAAAATGAAACTCTTATACACTGCTGTTAGGAATGTAAATTGTTAGAGTCATCAGGTAAAACAGTATAGAGATTCTTCTAAAAGCTAAAATAGAACTACTCTATCATCCAGCAACTCCCCTACTGGGTTTATATCCAAAGAAAAGGAACCAGTATCTTGAAGAGATCGCTGCACTTCCATGTTTACTGCAGCATTATTCACAATAGCCAAGATAAAGAATCAACCTAAGAGTCCATCCACAGATGTATAGATAAAGACAATTTGGTACATATACATACAATATGATTATTTAGCAATGAAAATAATAAAATTTGCTCATTCATAGCAACATGGATGAGCCTGAAAGGCATTATGTTATGTGAAATAAGTCAGGAACAGAAAGATAAATGCTGCATGTTCTTGCTCATATGTGGAAGCTGGAGAATTTGGACTAGAGGAAGTAAGGAGTAGAATAGTGGTTACTAGAGGCCGGGAAGGAGGGATAGGAAGAGACTGGTTGGTGAACACAATGTTACAGCTGAATAGGAAGAATAACTTCTGTTGTTTTATAGCACTGTAGGGTGACTATAGTAAACAATAATTTATTGTATTTTTTCAGATGTCTAGAAGAGAGGATATTTAATATTACCAACACAAAGAAATCATACAAATCTTCAATAATTTCTTTAAGCTATGTTTTGTAGTTCTCATTGTGTAAGGCTCACACTCCTTTTTTTTTTAAAAAAAAAAAAACTATATGTTATTCTTTTTTGTGCTATTGCAGTTTACTTAATTTCATTTTCAAATTGTTAATTGAAAGTGTGTATACATAATTAATTTTTATATATTTGTCATGTATCCTGCAATGTTACTGAATTCATTTATTAGTTCTAATTGTGTGTGTATGTATACTTCTTAGAATTTTTTTTTTTTTTTAGATGGAGTCTTGCTCTGTTGCCAAGCTGAAGTGCAGTGGCACAATCTTGGCTCACTGCAACCTCCACCTCCTGGGTTCAAGTGATTCTTCTGCCTCAGCCTCCTGAGTAGCTGGGACCACAGGTGCATACCACCATGCCTGGCTAATTTTTGTATTTTTAGTAGAGACGGGGTTTCACCATGTTGGCCAGGATGGTCTCAATCTCTTGACCTCGTGATCCGCCTGCCTCAGCCTCCCAAAGTGCTGGGATTACAGGCGTGAGCCACTGCACCCAGCAGAATTTTCTGCATAAAAGATAATGTCTAATACAGACAGTTCTGTTTTTCCAATATGGTTGCCTTGTATTTAGTTTCATTGTCTAATTGCCCTTGCTATGATCTCTAGTAGTTTGTTGAATCGAAGTGGCAAAATTAAACATCTTTATCTTATCCCTGACCTTATTGGGAAAGCCTTAACATTAACTATGATGTTAGCTGTGGTTGTTTATTCTTTTTTGTTTTTTTCAGCTACTCATTATCAAGTTGTAAAGTTTTCTTCCATCTCTTTTTGGTTGAATGCAATTTATTATGAAAATGTGTTGAGTTTTTGTCAAGAGATTTTTGTGTATTGAGATCATCATACAGGTTTTTTTCTTTTTGGCCCTTTGTTTACTTACATGCTATATTACATTCTTTCATTTTCTTTTGTTGAATCAACTTCAGATTTCTGTGATAAATTCCACCTGTATAACATTCACAGTGTATAATGTTATTCATATATTATTGCTAGAATTGGTTTGCTAGTATATGTTGATCAGTTTTTCATTTAGGTTCATGAAAGTTTTTGGTCTTTAGATTTCTTTTTTTCTACTGCTTTGCCCAGTCTTGGTATTAGAGTTACACTAGACTCATGGAATGAGATGGGAAGTGTTTTGTCTTCTAATTTTTGGAAGAGATTATGTAGATTGATGCTAATGCATCTGTAAATATTTGGTAGAATTCACCAGTGAAGCCATCTGAACCTGAGCTTTTTTTAGGGAGAAGTTTAAAAATTTCTGATTAAATCTATTTACCTATTATACATCTATTCAAATTTCTATTTCTCATTGACTTGATGTCAGTAGTTTGTGTTAATCTAGGAATTTAGCTATTTTGTATGTGTTATATAATTTGTAGATGTAAAGTTGTTTATAATATTCCCTTAAAATCCTTTTTATTTCTGTAAATCAGTAAAGTTTCCTTTATATATAATCTTAATAATTTTTTATTTTAGCTATTTGAGTCCATTTTTTCTTCGTCTAGCTGCAAGTTTGCCCATTTTGTTAATATTTTTTTGAAAGAATCAACTTTGGCTTTCCTCATTTTCTCTATTAATTTATTGTCTTCCACTTATTTATACTCTAATCATTGTAATTTCCCATTTTATGCTAATTTTGGATTTAGTTTTTGTTGCCTTTTCTAGTTTCTTAGTTAGAATGTTAGATTATTGATTTAAGGTCTTTATTTTTAAAATATAGGTATTTGTATACATACAACTTTCCTTCTATGTACTGTTTTAGCTGCATGTCATAAGTTTTTGTATTCTGTGTTGTAGTTTTTTTCATATCAAAGTATTAATAATTTCTGTTACATGTTTACTGTCTTTTAATTTGACCGTATAGTCACCTTTACTGGTTCTCTTTATTCCTTCATATGAATTTGAGTTACTATGTAGTGTCCTTTTATTGTAGCCTAAAGTACTCTGTTTCATCTTTTTTTTTTGTTTTGTTGTTGTTTTGTTTTTGGTAGAGAATGTATGCTAACAACAGACTCTCTCAGTTCATGATTATATGAAATGTTTCAATTTCTATTTTGTTTTAACGAATGATAGTACTGGATATAGAATCTTGGTTGACATTCATTTTCTTTTATCATTTTGAATATGTCATCCTACTACCTTTTGTTCTTCATGATTCCTCATAAAAATTAGGTCAATTTTTAAAAAGTGTCTTGTATATGATGAATTGCTTCATTCTTGCTACTTTTACAATTACTCTTTCAGCAAATCTATTGTGATGTGTCTAGTTGTGAAGCTTTGAGTTCGTTAAATTTTTTTTGGATGTGTAGATTAAGTTTCTTCATCAAATCTAGGAAGATTTTAGACATTATCTTACCAATTTCTTTCCTGTTATTTATCTTATTTTGTTCTTCTGAGATATTCATACACATACATTGGTATGCTTTATATTGTCCCATAGATCTCTCAGTTTTCATTCACTTTTTTCATTTTGTTTTCTCATGTTCCTAAGGCTAGATATTCAAGTGACTTATGCTTAAGTTTGCTGGTTCTTTCTTCTGCTGGCTCAAACATACTGTTAAAATGTTCTAGTAAATTTTTATTTCAGTTATTGTAATTTTTATGTCAGGATTTTCATGTGGTTCTTTTTTATGCCCCTTTGCAATTGTTTCTTGAAGAGTCACTCTTGGATGAAACATTGTTCTCATACTTTTCTTTAGATCTTTTGACATTATTTTCTTTAGTTTTTTGAATATATTTAAAGTAACTGATTTAAAGTCTTTTAAGTTTGTAAGTCCAATATCTGAACTGCATTGGGGAGATTTTTTTGACTGCTTTTTTTTCCTGCTTATAGGTTATACTTCTGTTCAAATAATTTTCTATTGGAAATGGGTACTTCAAATAATATATGGTAACAACTCTGGAAATCAGATTCTCTTCACCCTCTAGGGGTTTTGTTCTTTTTTGCTGTTCTTGTTGTTACCCTTTGTTCACTTGGTGTAATTTCCAAACACTTTTGTAAAGTTTATATTATTTACTGTGTATAAGCATTGAACTTTCTGCCTGTTTATACTTAATTGCCAACTAGTGACTGGAAGGGAATTTCCATAAATAACTTGAGTCAATAATTTACCAGTTTTGCCAAGGGAGTCTGGGTGCGTACTGGGACATGATTATACTCTTGGCCCAGCAGCTTACAAATCTTTGCTATTTACCTTTTACTTCCTGTCAACACAGAGCCTCAGTATCAGGCATAGATAAAAATATTTGGGCTTTCTTGGGTATTTCCTGGACACACACACAGTCCTGCATATGTGCACAGCCTTTGAAATTTCTAAAAATGTGTCAGAGCTTTTCAAAGCTCACTATTAATAGCTTATTTTTCAGTTTTTCTTTGAAACTTTTCAGTAACTTTCTTATTTGTCTCAAGTTTTATCACTGACTCAGGCAGATTAAGTATTAAACAATTACCTCTGATTGTTTTTGACAAATGCCCTGGGTAAAAAGCCATTCACCATGATTTCTCAGTTGGGTTAGAGAATCTCATGAGTGGAGAGTCTTAGGAAACTACCAGACAGATAGATAATGACACTCTATGGGGTAGGACCTTTAGGAGGTTCCAATCCCGTTCTACACCTTCCAGTGGCTGCTAAACTGCTGATTTTCCATAATGGTGAGGTTGTTGATTTTCAAGGTTACCATGAAGGTGGGGAGGCTATGGGAATCAGGCAACTTACAAAGCCACAATGTTTATAGTTTTTACTGAAATTCAGGTTATTTTCTTGAATAAACTCTCAAAATTTTTTATTACATTTCAGTTTTTTCAGTGTTTTGTTGATTTTATGGAGGATAGATTTTCAGAGTTCCATACTCTGCCTTTCCTGCTGCATCACTTGGAAATGCTTTCTTGATAAATGTGTTTAGATATGTAAGTACTTCAAACTCAGTGTATTCAAAAGTTAACTTTCCACCTCCGCATTTTTCTTTCTCTCACACACTCTCAAATTAGCACTTTCTTCACCTATATTACCTATGTGAGAGCATGCATTGTCATTCAAGCCTAATAAACTCTTTGTCCTCAAAGACATTAGCTCGGTTTTTATTGTCAACTTATGGTAGATTATTGAAATAGACTGTGAGCTATAGTATTGTCTACCATAACACCACATAAACACCTACAAGCAGTTATAGTGTTCTTTTAAAATGCAAATCTGACCACGCCACTTTTTTTTTTTTTTTGAAGTTTAACTTCACGCCACTCTTATAACTAAAACTCCTCAAGGAAAGACTATAACTTTTAGTATAAAATAAAAAATCATTTTGTTAATGCAGAAAATGGTTAAATAATAATTTAACCAAAGTCTGCACTTGGATTCTAAAATTCAAGCTGTGAAGGAGTGGAAATAGAAACATACTGATGTGGGTAAGTATTTGTGGTGGCTACCTTTGTTTTTCTTCTCTTCCCACAAACCAGACTAGGCATCTCCATTGGTTTCGATATTCTTTTCATGATGCTTGTCCTGTATACCATTTTTTATGCCTATATTGCTGCTTTTTGTTATTTGTGCCAGCTACTACTGCTGCTGCTCCTATCCCCTTCCATACCTTTGTTTTAACCATGGTGAGTTACTTTAAATTTTTCTAGCATCATGCTATTTCCTACCTTCAGCGTGCTTTTATCTTTGGCCAAAGTGCTTTCTCTATCTTTGTTCAAATACCTGAATTCATATGCATCTATAATTTTCCTGGTTACTTCTTCTGGAAAGACATTTCTAAGATCATAGTTTAATTGGATAACTCTTTTTCCTATGAAGTTTTAATATTTATTTCTCCTAATGTTCTGATAACTTATTTGCCTTTATGGATAGGAGGAGTTCTCAGTAAATATGTCCCATAACATTGTGTACCACATAACCTTCATATGTAGGTTGATAAATTTTAATTTATATGACATATTTATAATGATCTGAATGAAGGCTATCCCTTGATCCTCATCATGTCTATTAGATGGACTACTGAGTTGACAAGTATGCTAAAAACACAAAAATAGTGAATACTATTAGACTAGAGTGTTCTTAAAGGCCTTACATGCCAGATGATCCTCTAATATTTTAAAAGCCAGGCCCCTATAAAACCTACCATGACATACTGAGAGCAATTTTTAATTGTTTTTCATGATATATATCACTCTTTGAAAATGAACACACACATTTGCAATGATTTCTTTATATGTCTGTCTCTGAAATGCAGAATACTTGGTTATATCCTATTTATCTTTTTGGTTCAGATTGTAGCACTGGGTAGGGCATGATATAACTGGTAAATATTTATCAAGATAAGTGAGTAAATTAATAAAATAAGTACAGTATTAAAAAATGCAAAGAGGACAATGGTAGAGAATATTCAATATCCTTGAAATTCTAGAAACAATAAATTATGATTGCTCAATAAGGGATTTTTAAATTTTGGTCAATCATATTCAAATTAAAATTACTTTTTACAGTTAATCACGTATTTCTCAGTTTTTATCTACTTTATCGGACAATGACAGACAATAAGGAAATAGAATACTACTTGCTGACATAACATTTGATTAAGAGGAAGTAGAGTAAAGTGCCTTTTAGAGTTTCAAAACTGAATGCTTTTTCGGAAATTCCAAAGCCAAATGGCTGATAGTTAATCCCTGTTCAGCAGGACATTCACATTTCATTGTCTACAGTCAGATTCATTATCTGGTGCCCATATAGGCACCAGACCTTGCTGCAAACAACTGACCTCACCCCTCTCCCTTCTTTCTCCAATGGCTTGAAATCTCAAAACAATTTATGGCCATATTTTACTTGTCATCCCCATGCCTTCTCACGTCTGAGTCCTATTAATTTATCTTCAATGTCTTTCCATTCTTCTCTTGATTCATATTTCCACAACCTCTGCTTCAATAAATACATACTAGGCTCTTAGAGCAACTTCTTAATTCTTCTCCTACTTTTTTTCATGATTAATTTCACAAATCCATAAGCTATTTAATCTTTCTAAGAAAATTAAACCAAAGTAACTCAACAAATAAAAAATCTCACTGCTTTTATCACTCCCTTGCTCAAAAATTCCATGATGATTCATCTTCTTCCATCTTCTTTTTTGGAGTTGTAATACTCACTGATGTCTTTAATAATGATAGCCCATGCATACCTTTTGCAATTTAGCTCTCATGAGCCTTTTTCTCAAATCCTCAGCTTCAGTAAAGGTTTTATGAATCTGTGACTAGGACATGAATAGTCTCACTCATGACCTGTTGCTCATTTTATCTCATTCATAAATGCCCTCTCCTTTTGCTATGTTTTATAAACTTTTCATCATAAAACTTTTAATCAGCAGAAAACTAGAATAGCATGCTCCTTTTAATTTACTACCTAGTTCTAACACTCATTAGCATTTTGAAATGGTTGACCATCATTTTCTGAAATATTAAATCACAAATATTGTGGCAATTCAAGATAGATGATTATGCATCTCTAAAAAAGGATGTTTTCTTATTTTATTATAATAGCAATAATAATATTTTCTTTACATCTCTAATCCAGTAGTTAAAAATTCTTAATTATTTAGAAAAATCGTTTTAGCTGTATTTACAAAGACTATTTGTTAAAGCAGATTTAATTCACAATAAAATTGAGAAGAAAATACAGAATGTCCTAAATATCCCTTGCCCTGATACATGCATAACCTCCTTCATGCCCTCAACCAGAGGTACATTTGTTGCATTCCTTGAACCTACATGGACACATCATTATCATCCAATGTCTATAGTTAACATAAGGGTTCACCTGTGCTATTGAACATTCTATAACTTTGAGAAATGTATCAACCACTGCATTATTATACTGAGTGTTTTCACTGCTCTTAAAATCATTTGTCCACAACCTATTTATCCCTCTATCTTCTCTGTCTTCTGCAACCAGTGATCTTTTTACTGTTTCCATAATTCTTCTTTTTTAAGAATGCCATATAGTTGGAAACACACACTATATAACTTTTTTATATTGGCTTCTTTTACTTACTAATATGCATTTAAATTTCCTCCATATCTCTGAATGGCTCTCATTTCATTTGTGTGTTGAATGATACTCCATTGTCTGAACGTTCCACTGTTTTATTTATCAATTCACCAACTAAAAGACATTTTGGTTGCTTCCAAGTTTTGGCAACTATGAATAAAGCTAGTATAAACATTCATGTGTAGGTTTTGGTGTGGACATATTTTCAACTCATTTGAGTAAATAACAAGGAGTGCAATTGCTGGATCATAAAATAAGAGTATGCTTAGTTATATGAGAAACTGCCAGACTGTCTTATGAAGTTGCTATACCAGTTTGAATTCTCACGTGAATGAGCCTTCCTGTTGCTCCTCATCCCTGTCAGGGTTTAGTTTTATTGGTGTTCTGGGTTTCAACGTTTCCAATAGGTGTGTAGCAGTATCTTTTTGCTGCTTTAATTTACATTTCCCTTATGGCATATGATGTGGATAATTTTTTTTATCTGCTTCTATGCCATTTGTACATCTTCTTTAGTGAGGTGTATGTTAAGGTGTTGGCCCACTTTTAAAATCAGGTCATTTATTCTCTTAATTGTTGAGTCCTAAGAATTTCTAGTATATTTTGGATAATAGTACTTTATCACATATGTCTTTGGCAAAGATTTTTTTCCCCCAATCTGTGGCTTGTCTTTTCATTCTTTTTTATAGTGTCTTTTGCAGAACAAGATTTTGAAAATTTTAAGTATGTCTAGCTTGTCAAATTTTACTTTCTTAGATTATGCCTTTGGTTTCATCAGTAAAAAGGCATTGTCAAACTCCAGGCCATCTATCTAGATTTTCTACTGTGTTATTTTCTATTGGTTTTATAGTTTTGCATGTTATTTTGTCCCATGACCCATTTTGAGTTAATTTTTGTGACATGTATAAGGTCTATGTCTAGACTTATATTTTTGCATTCAAATGGCCAGTTGTTCCAACACCATTTGTTAAAATGATTATCATTGCCCCATTGTATTACCTTTGCTCCTTTGTTAAAGAAAAGTTTACTATATTTACGTTCATCTATGTCTGGGCTCTCTGTTCTGTTTTAGTAACATATTAGTTTCTTCACTGTCTTGATTACTGCAGCTTTATAGTAAGTCTAAAGTCAAGTAGCATCAGATGTCTGACTTCGTTATTTGTTTTCAATATTGAGTTGGCTGCTCAAGGTCTTTTGCTTCTCCAGATAACTGAACAATCTATTTGTTGATATTCACAAAATAATTGTTGGAATTTGATTGTGATTACATTAAATCTATAGACAAAATTTGGAAGAACTGACAGCTTGACAATATTGAGTTTCTTATATATGAACATGGTATATCTCTCCATTTATTTAGTTTTTGTTCATTTTTCTCAGAAGAGTTTTGAACTTTCACTCATGTAGATTGGAATGTATTCTATTACATTCATACCTAAGCATTTAATTTTTGGGGGTGCTAATGCAAATGGTGGGGTCCTTGTCTTTTTAAAATTTGAAATTTGACTTGTTTGTTGCTGGCATATAGGAAAGCAAGTTACTTTTATAGATTAGTCTTGTATTTTGCAATCTTGCTATAATTGCTTATTAATTCCAGAGGTTTTCTTGTTGATTCTTCTGGATATTCTACATAGATGAACATGTCATGTGAAGAAAGACAGTTTTATTTCTTCCTTTCCAGTAAGTATACCTTTATTTATTTTTCTTGTTGAATGGCATTAGCCAGGACATACAGTCAAAAAGTTGGGATAAGAGGGAACAGCCTTGCCTAGTTCTGATTTTGGTGTGCAATCTTCGAGTTTCTCACCATTAAGTATGATGTTAGCTGTAGGTTTTTATAGCTATTTTATCTTTATCAACTTGAGGAAGTTCTCCTCATTTTTAAACTCAGGATTCAAATAAGTTCCACACATTGCATTTAGTTGTTACATGTTTTAATTCTCTTGAAATTCAAACAGCTCTGCCTTTATATGCCATTGACTTGCTGAAAAAATTAGATCAATTACTTCCTAGAATAAGGCACATTCTTTATTTGTCTAGTTGTTTACTCATGATGTTTAACTTGTTCCTCTTGTAACTCCCTTATTTTCTATAAATTGTAGGTTAGATCTTACGTCTTCGTTTAATGCAGGCTTGATACTTTGGCAAGTATTCAGAGGTGATGCAGTGTATTTCACTGCACACATTGTCTGGTTGTTTGAACCCTCTTCTAATCTAAACCATTCTCATTTCTCCAATTATGCTTCAGGTTTCTCTATTCTGTCTATGAAGCATCTGACTCCTTTCTAGCTTTCACTGATTTCCTCCTTTCTCTGAACTTCTGTGATAATTATGTTCTGTAATATATCACAGCATTTCACAGATACCTTTATGTTATATTATATTCTATTTTGAAGTATATTTTCTATTTTGTGCAAAATTGTTCAAATGGGTTGTAGTCACTAGAATTCAGTTTCCAAATATATTTTTTTCTATAGCAATAAGAATGTTGTAGATCTTCACGTATATCTTCTTTTTAAAATTTCATGGTTAATTCCACAGAAGCCTATTGATGTCTTTTTATTTTTAAATAAAAAATTAAATATAGACATGTCCTTCGTTCATGTTACCTATATTTTATGAAGGAACCGAACTTGGCAAGAGCAAACATAACACACAATAACGAGAATAATTATAGGTACTGAGACCATTATAAACCACTGAGATCATGCACGGAGACCACACTCAATAAATATTTGTCTGAACAAATGAAGGATGCTTGCTTGATTTGTTTATCCTGTGAAAACTATTGTGCTCTATTACATCGAGACTATTCTTTAAATGGAGTAAACTGACTACTGATTATTATGGCAACCAGAAACCTATTTAAGTAATTATCCCTAACAATTTTCTATAGTAAAATCATTCTACCGAGGATAGTCTGTAAAGACCTCCACAACAAAGCAACTAGCATGCACTTAAATGTATGTTCAGTTTTCTACAACCGTTAAGGCAGTCTCAACTGAATTAAGTTAGCTGATGATCTCTGGAGGTTTATTTCTACTATTTGCTGCCCTGAGCTCTTCCTATATCCCTTCTTTTGTCTCTAGCAGAGTTTGCAGAAACAAACCAATAAAGTATGTATCAACTCTAGTAATTAGTTATTCATAATATGGAATTGGTGTAGCAAGTAAACAAAGCTTCCCTCATGCCTGAGTAACAACACTGGGCAACTGTTGAGGGCTTTAAACAGTGTTATGCTTTGTTTCTGGGTAGCTGTATACAAATGCAAATTATTGTGTTATATTTCCTAAAATAATCTTGGTCCTCATTATATACCAATATAGCATGGTGGGAGTAGGTGCTAACAAAGGCAAGAAATCTCTCTTGGGAATAAGATCTGGTATGCTTGTGGAAAAACTATGCTTACACTATCATTACATTTTACATTACCTCATTTGTTTGGATTTTATGACTATCATCTGTTAACTGTTGTTTGGAGAGATGTGAGGTTATATCAAAAAGGTATACCAAACATAATAAATACTAAAGATAAAGTGTCAACTGTTTCTAAACAAATATTAAATATTTTTACAGTAAAAATACATTGTAGATGAAGCAGAAGTTAAATAAAGTTATGCTCTCTAGAACTTTCGCCAATTCCATAGGTTCATGTTTCAGTTTTTCATTATCTAAAGCATCCCTTTAGTTTTCAGATTTTTCATTCATTTGATATTTTCTTTATTCAGAAAATAATACACATCTGTAATTAAAAGTTAAGCAATACAAATATGCATAAAACGATGTTAGTTATGTCTCATGCTGCTGCCCACAGCCATTCCCTTCAAATGACCCAAATGACCTTCTATTACTTTATTATTTTTTAATTTTTTAAATTTGTTTGAGGCGGAGTCTCTCTGTCATCCAGGCTAGAGTGCAGTGGCGCGATCTTGGTTCACTGCAACCTCCGCTTCCCGAGTTCAAACGATTTTCCCGCCTCAGCCTCCTGAGTAGCTGGGATTACAGGCATGCGCCACCACACCGGCTAATTTTTGTATTTTTAGTAGAGATGAAATTTCACCATGAGGTGCAGGGTTGTCTTGAACTCCTGATTTCGTGATCTGCCTGCCTTGGCCTCCCAAAGTGTTGGGATTACAGGTGTGAGCCACCATGCCCAGCGCAAATGATCTCCCATTACTTTCTACTTCCTCATACATATGTATGCAATTTTATCTCCACCCACGGATATATACACATCTGGGTTTGGAGTTTGTTGTTTCAGACAAAAAAGAATTATGTTACATATAAGAGGCCCTTGCCTTTTTTTTTTTTTATCTTGGTATGTATTTTGGATGTGCTGTAAGTCAATAGTTGCAGTCTCCATGTGTATTATACATCACTTACATAAATGTAAACATATATATGATATATTCATTATTCTGGAAATTTTTTCAGTGACATTGGTCTTCTTAAATTTTTTACCTTTTGCTTATCAATTTTCCCTCTCTCATCTCCACTCACACACCCAACCCTACACATCATCTTTCTACCCCTATCCCATTCAGATGATTGGATACTTAATTATCTAGTGTATTTCTTTCTCTCAGTATACACATATATGAATATATTTCATAAATATAGACAAATAGATATAAATAAATATTTTATTTAAAGTTTTAAGTTTTGAACTGTTGTTCTTTTTGGAGCTGTAGATCTACTGACCTCTTTGGTCCATACAGGGAATTGGAGTAAAATCTCTGTTTAGGAGCCAAACATGATTCAATTCCACAGGTGTTTAGGGTTTTTAAGGCTCTTCAAAGGGACTGGAAGAACTCAGCGTTCTGGGTTTTCCTCTGTCAATATTTTTCCTTTCAACCTTGTTAAGGTGTAATTTTTGCAATTGCCTTTTGCTACCGAACCAGAAATTTTGCTCTATACTGCCATATATTAATGTGCCTTTACAGACTTTTCTCAACCTGTTATCACTGCCACAGCTTTAGTGAAAATGCCCCCTCTGACATCTCATGGTGCTGTATTTCTAAACTATCAGAAAATTTTAAGCTTCCTGCCACAATTTACTCAGTATAGTTTCTGGATATTGCATAATAGGTCAATTATAACAGTGTTCTATCCACTTTCGTACAAAACAAACTGGCTTGAGAGTTGGTAACTCTGAGGTAAACAAGTACAAAATAAATAAATGTAGGACAGCATTTGTGATCAAATTGTAGGTCTGGAGAGCAGTGATGGTTTTCAAGCTTACTCACCTGTTTATTTTTTAGGATGCTGAACATTTTAGACTTGATGGAGTATCTCTGACAAGGCCGGTCAACAAAAGATAAAAAAGGTTTTCTGTGATCTGTCTCCGAGTGGAACATATGTAGAATTCTTCAGCAGGAAACATAAGCAGGTACTTTATAATAAACTGTAAATGAGCATTCTACAAGAAGCAGCACATAGCTACTATTCTAGTAGATCACAAGGGTTAGACCTTAGAGCTTCATCAGGTAGAAACATATTGGCCTTTGTTTGCAAATTCTGGGACTATTCTGCTTCATTTTGTTCAGGTGGCTACAACGGGATCCATCAACTCCTGTCAGGGCATGAAGATCTTACTCAAAATGGCTGCTCCTATGGCAATCGTGTGAATGGCATTTAGGGTCCATCCTAACACATGAGGGACTGGAGAGACTCTCCCGTACCTAACCACTCAGGCCTTTGTTGCTTTATCGTGATTGCATTTATGATATTTTATCAACCCCTCTTGATGTTCACCTCTGTGAGGACAGGGAACACACCAATCTTATGGACTATAATTGTCAGCCTCTGGCTCAGTGCCAGAATTTATGTTATTACTCAAGAAATCATTTTTGAAAGAATCCATATTGGAAGAGAAAAAGATTGTTAAGAAGTTTCTCTTTCTAGGAAGTTGGTGGGCCCTTGATTTTCCTGCCATGACTCCCTTTTCATTTCCTTAACTTTTATCTGTTCCTTCCCTGATTTGCAAACACTTTTTTTTCCATTCATTTATAATTATTGGAATACTGTATGATACAGTCTGGCCCTGTTTCCCCTCCCCAGATCTCATCTTGAATTGTATTTCCTATAATCCTGACATGGCGTGGGAAGGACCCAGAAAGAGGTACTTGAATCATGGGGATGGTTACCCTTATGCTGCTGCCCTGACAGTGAGTGAGTTCTCATAAGGTTTTACAAGGGGACTTTTTGCCCTTGTGCTCATTCTCCTTCTTGATGCCACGTGAAGAAGGATGAGTTTGCTTCCCCTTCTGCCATGACTGTAGCTTCCGGAGGCCTCCCCAGCTCTGTAGAACTGTGAGTTAATTAAATCTCTTTCTTTTACAAATTACCCGGTCTTGGATATTTCTTCATAGCAGCGTGAGAATAGACTTCATGCACTGTATTTCTGAAGTAATGACAAACTTTATCCAATCACTTTCTATATTGAAAGCTCAGTTTTCTCCTGAGTTGCAGGAGAAACTGCAACTATAAAACAAACTGCCAGTACAAATCTTTATTTGGCCCTCCCAAAGATGACATTTATGTGTACTCAAGTGAACTTTTGCAGCTCTAACTTGTTTGTCCCCCAAATGTTCCGATTCCCATATCACATATACCATTAGTTCCACAATCAGTCATTGACTGTCCTGTTCATTGTTTATTGTGTGCACTGTTTTATTGCTTAGCTCCCTCCATTCTCACAGCACGTGGGCATGTTCTTTAACTTCTATCCCCTAGTTATCTATTTGATCTAGTCCCTTATAGGAATCTTAGTGGCTGTTTTTTACATTAAGACCTTGCATTGGCTGCTTACGCAGCCTCCAGGATGGTCTTCAGGTCTGTGGTCATATTCATTGGCTATCTTTCCTTCAATGGAATGCCATAATTATTTGTATGAAACATGCATTTCTTATTGGATTTGATTTTTCCATAAGTTATTGGGGTACAGGTGGTATCTGGATACATGAGTAAGTTCTTTAGCGGTGGTCTGTGAAGTTTTTGTACACCCATCACCCAAGCAGTATACACTGCAACATATTTGCAGTCTTTTATCCCTCATGCTCCTCTCATTCTTCTCTCCAAATCCCCAAAGTCCACCGAATCATTCTCATGCCTTTGCATCCTCATAGCTTAGCCCCCACATATCAGTGAAAAGACACTATGTTTAGTTTTCCATTTCTGAGTGATTTCACTTAGAATAATTGTCTCCAGTCTCATTCAGGTAAAGGAAAATATCACAACTTTCTAAAATATTATCCAATGCACCGATCGCAAACTATACATGGCCTTGATGTTCTCAATATCTCTTCACTGCCCAGGACTTCATGTCTTGCCAGTGACTTTGTCCACTTTTCTCTCAAGAAATAACATCAGTTTATGACTTTGCAATCTGATACCTTTTTCACAGTTTTACATATTTGTTCCTGTGCCTGACATACAATTTACCTCTAATATGTTTTTCATTGGTTAAAAATCTATTCAAATGTAACCTTCATGAGAATATTTTTGACTCTCCCTTTGCTCAACAATCTCCTCCTTTTGCATTCAAACATGAGCTTCTCCTCTGTGCTCCTGCTTGGCCGTTATATCACCTATTGTGTTGTAGCTTACGTGTTTATTTACATATTTGATTTTCTGCTTAAAATCTCTTTTTCCGTAAGTAACACTAAGACTTAGCAGGAAGTCCTATACAGAAATTCCTTAATAAATATTTATTAAGTGAATAATTAATAAAATTTAAAGAATAAATGACATTGGACAGGCAAGGGAGGGTAAGTTTAATTAAAAATAAACCTAGAGCTTCCTACTCATGAAACATACCAAAACGTAATTTGCCTGGTAAATTATGAAAATACATCAGTTTGGAAAAGAAAAATGTACTTAATCTAGGACATTGATGTGGATTTAGTGCGAATTTAATAATGTGTCTTTCTTGTCTAGAACTAGATTTAATTATTAAGTATTCTTTTTTTAATTTTTTTTTTGAGATGGAATCTCACTCTGTCACCCAGGCTGGAGTACAGTGGTGTAATCTCGGCTTACTGCAACCTCTGCCTCTTGGGTTCAAGTGATCCTCCTGCTTAGCCTCCCCAGTAGCTGTGACTATAGGCACCCACCACAACACTTAGTAACTTTTGTATTTTTAGTAGAGACAGGGTTTTGCCATGTTGGCCAAGCTCGTCTTGAACTCTTAACCCTAGGTGATCCACCGGCCTCTTCCTCCCAAAGTGTTGGGATTATAGGGAATCATTAACAATTCTAATTGGGGTAAACAAATAAAGAGAATGTACTAGAACAGAACTCCTGTCTAATAAGAAAACAGACTGAATTGTAGATATTCAGTCAATACCAGAGAATAAGCATGTACTATTATCATACTGGTGGCAACAGTCAAATCCATACCCCACCACCACAGCCACATCTGCAGCCACCAGGATTCTAAAGGCACCAAAGCCAGAGGTATAACTATATTTGCAGTCACAGCCATAGCCCAAACCTCCACAGTAGTTGCCATAGTAGCTTATTGGGTCAGTATTTAAGTCTCTAGCCTAAGAGGCAAGAGTAAGTTTTAGTGCATACGTTTTAGTGAAAATTTTCCTTCATCACTGACCTTTAGGGTCATCCCTGATTTGATCTGTTTTACTTTAGCCATAGTCAGTCAGCATATTGGCAAAACCATCTGTAATCTGGGACAAAATTTTCCTTCTATTTTAGCATAAGAACACTAAAATACTATGAGTCTTTTACCAGTCTCAGTGGAGGTGTGACAAACCACAGGCACTCCTGACATTCTCATATAGGCCAACCTGTATTTAAAAATCTCATTAATCTTATATCTTTAGATTTAAAAAAAGACTCCACATCCTGATAAAATTGAGATTTACTTCTCAGTACGTCACAATCCTGCCAAACAGTTGATAGGCTTTAAAGGAAAAAAAATGCTGAGTTCGATGACCTTGCTCACACTGACGCTGAATTTAACCTTTGTAACTATGCTGCATGACATCACGTGGAGGAGGCAAACGCCATCCTCTTCCGATCACTTTGCTAATAATACCCTTCTTCTTATATGCATATTTAAATCTTAATCAACACAGCTGTGATGTTATCTATGTAAATCTCAGTAGCAAATAAAATGAATTCTTGAATACTATGGGTTTGAACTGCACAGATAGCTTATATTAAGCAAAATGTTTTCACCTCTGCCACTTCGGCAGCAAGATCAACCCCTCCTCCTCCTCCTGCTTCTTAGCTACTCAACATGAAGGCCATGAGGATGAAGACCTTTACGATGATTCACTTTCACTTAGTGAATAGTAAATATATTATCTCATTTTCCTAATTTTTAAATAATATTTTCCTAATTTTTAAATAATATTTTCCTAATTTTTAAATAATATTTTCTTTTCTCTAGCCTACTTTATTATAATCTATCATATGGGTAACATAAACATGTATTAATCAACTGTTTCTGTTATTGGCAAGGCATTTGGTCAACAGTAGGTTATTGATAGTTAAGTTTTTTGGGAGTCAAAAGTTATACTCAGATTTTCAACTGCGTAGGGGTTGGCACACCTAACACCTGCGTTGTTCAAGGGTCAACTGTGCTTTATTCTGTACAAACTCCCACCAATCACATATTACTCTGTATCCGTAGACACCATAGTAGTTGCCATAGTAAATCATGATGTCAGAAATGGATGGTTCAGGTGTAGAAGAGGATGTTTTTGAACTTGAACATCTCCATCTTCACAGGTCTTTTATACGTCCTCAGTAGTAGGTGTGGCAAATCACAGGCAATGTTGCTCTTATGAATTATTTTGGGTTGACCACTAATACCACCAAAGCAAAGCTCTCATAAATCTCTTATTTCATTAGGCATAGTGAAGCCTTCATAGCTAGGATTCCTCTATTGCTGTATCAAGATTTTCACAATCAAAGAATGCTATTTGAATGTTAGATTTTTTTTTTTACCTGATTTTAAAATTCTTTTTCTGTGAGAGCACATACTAAAATTTCATGATGAGATTCTAAGAAATAACAGAAACTATGCAAATCTCATCTGATTCAAATTAGTTTTGGTTTGTTAATTCCCTCATATTCATCTACCAGTTGCAGTTGAAGAAGTCTGTCTGCATGGCTTTGGGGAGACAGAAGTGCTTAAGGGGCAAGTCTTTGGAGTGTGAGATCTGTGATAATATCCAACATTTCTTCAGAGACAGAACAGTTTATCTTACTTTAAATACATAATTCAGGTAACATTTTTACAAGATACGACTTTACAAATGTACAAATACACTTTATTTTACTTTTATATCCAATTCTATCTTGATCCATTATTTCCACTAAATAGCACAACATTTATTATTGTCCCTTCCAGGTAAACTTAACAAAATTCAATCACTTTCTGGTTGTCGGTATTAAAATACAATTGCATTAAAGACATCGCCACTCCTCATTCTCTGCCTGAGGAGTACCTCAATGTTCAGTGGTATCCTGTTGGTTTTGAGGAGAACCATACCTGTCCCGCATTGATATCTGTGGATGGCATAACACATACTGCCATATTCCATTGCCATAAAAATAAAACTCTGCTCAATCCATTACCTTGCATTAAATGTTACATCCTTGTTGGTCTACAGCCAAAAAAGTCTTGGGTTGTGGTAAAAAAATCAATGAGTCTCCAGTCAAATCCACGTGGATGAGAATTAGTCATTGTATCGCCCCCTGCTTGTGCTATCTTTGTTGGGGAACTCGGTAGGACTTGCTCCTTCTCAGTAAGACCAGATGTGACTTTCTCTATTTTTAGATGTACATTCTCAATGCCGTTTCTCTTCCTTTCAGCTTCAAGGAGGTAAGGCCCCTAAATGAAAACTTAGGCATGCCTGAGTTCTTTTATTCAATTGATCAACTCTCTACTGAAGTTTCTATCCAGAAAAACAGTAATGGATGAAAGAAATAAAAACAGAAAAATTTATTCTAGTATTCTAGTTTTTATTACGAATGAAGCACTATTCTAAGTGTCTGACATGTATCAAAAGATTTGATTCTCAAAATTTCCTTGTGGGGTAGTTATCATTATTACAACCAAATTTGCAGATGGGACAACTGAAGCATGTAGTTAACAGTAGAGAGAAAATTTGAGCCTAGAAAGCTCATCACAGACATTTTACTCTTATCTACTACTTTCAACTCACTCTCAAAAAGTCATCTTACTAAGAATATAGGTCTAGGGGACTATTCGATTTAATCATTCAATTTAGCTCTGATATTCACTGCTTGGATTAAAGATTGGCCTATAGTATCATGTTTCTCATAGTCTCATATTTTGCCAAAGACTTCTTGTTTGATCGTGGAAATATACTAGGTTCTATGAGATGATACTTCTGCCAATATTATTCTTTTAAATATGAAAATACCTATACTCACTTTTCAGCCAGAACACAAATATGACAAATGTCTTGAAATTTCAGGAAAATTTTATAAAAATGCAATTTTGTAAATAAAATGAAAACTCATTGATTAAAAATTTGAAACTGTGGGAAAGAACTGTTGTTTTAAAACAGAGTTACAAAAGGAAGTATTGATGTGAGAGAGAAAAGTATAGTTTTCACATGCCTGATATTTCAGAATTTAAAACTATTGGCTTTGTATCAACAGTCTCTGGAAGCTGAGTGACACTTTTTGAATTTTAATAGAAAACTATCACTTATGTGGAAATGAGAAGAATTCCTAAAGGAAAACAATGAATTTGGAGCAGCAGGAAAGAGATGGAGAAACTCAAGCTCAAGGGAGATTACCATAACCTGTTGAATGTCAGCAAAAATAAGGTAAAATTATTGGTTGTTTTGAACAGACCAGTTTGTTTAGTAATATGCTATTTCTTTACATAAAGTCTGGTTAGAAAATGGTAATTTGAATATCTGGTGTAAGTAGAATTTTAAAGGTCAGACAGTTGATGCTTATTAAAGTTGTACAAATGATTCAGATGTGGCTGAACAATAGAAAATGTTTTAAATGCCACAAGGTCACGCTTAAAAAACAAGAGTCAACAGATTACTCACACTGGTCCTTCAAATTAGCCAATGGTATGACTTGCTTGTGGTTCCCACCCACTCTGAGACTTATAAAAGGCCCTCTGCAGGGGAAATGTTCATACTGAAGTCACCTACACTTCCTCCTACCCAAGGACAACCTCCACAACCATCACCATGTGTGGCAGCTACTACGGAAACTACTATGGCGGCCGTGGCTATGGGTGCTGTGGCTACGGAGGCCTGGGCTATGGCTATGGAGACCTGGGCTGTGGCTATGGCTCCTGCTGTGGCTGTGGCTTCCGCAGACTGGGCTGTGGCTACGGCTGTGGTTATGGCTACGGCTCCCGCTCCCTCTGTGGCTGTGGCTATGGATGTGGCTCTGGCTATGGCTCCGGCTTTGGCTACTACTACTGAGGACACCGTGGGAGACTCATCGTCTATCCTGTGACATCTGGATTCACCAGTTCTGAACCTCAGATGTTTTGAGCTCAGGATTGGATGAAGATTCTCTTATATTAAAAGTTTCTGATGTTATTTTTCTGAAGATCTGCCCCTCAACACCACTATCCTCTGGATCTAATATTTTCAACTTCCTTTTTTGAATGTAATGCTTGAAAATTAAAATAATGTAAAATTTATCCTATGAGCTCCTGTGTGGTCTCTTATCAAGATGCTGCTGCTATAGATTTTGCTTTTTAATTTTCATGCAGAAACTTATTTTCTGTTTTCCTAATATGCTTTTTCAATCTGGAATTACCCTTCTGATTTTCTTTTCATTAATATCCAGTATTTACCTTTTTATCTTTTTTTCCTTATCTATATTATCCTAACAATGTCTCAACATAACCCATATTATCACTGCTTCAATAGAATAGAAAACTGAGCACTGTGGAAAACTGAGCATGAACAGAGCAGAAAATCATGTATACTCTAATGGTTGATTCTTTGCATATAAAAATCATTTACTGTCAAACTTGTTCTATGTAGTTCATGTCAAAACTCTACATAAATAATTTATATTTATAATCTAAATAACCATAATTAAGTAGTATTTATTAGCCATTTATCAAGGAGCAATCACTGTGCCGAGTCTTTAACGTGCATCATTTCAAATGAGCCTCAGAATGTGAGGGGACGGAAGGCAGCAAACCACACTGCCATGTGTGTACCTATGCAACAATCTTGCATGTTCTTCATATGTACCCCAAAACCTAAAATGCAATAATTAAAAATAAAAAAAATAAAAAATAAAAAATAAAAATAGAATGAATCTATGATGCTTTAAAATTATCCCTGTTTTCCTGTAATCCCAGTACTTTGGGAGTCTGAGATGGGTGGATCATTTGAGGTCAGGAGTTCAAGACCAGCCTGGCCAATATGATGAAACACCATCTCTACCAAATATGTAAAATATTGGCTGAGCCGTGTTGGTGCACACCTGTAATCCCAGCTACTTGGGAGACCGAAGAGGGAGAATTGCTTAAACCTGGGAGGAGGAGGTTGCAGTGAGTTGAGGTTGTGCCACTGTTCTCCAGCCTGGGCAACAGAGCTAGACTCTGTTTCAAGAAAAAGAAAAATAAAACTATTCCCATTTTAGAGCTGAAGAGAAGCAAAGAGAAATAGAGTAACTTTGTTATTGGCAGGTTTAGTGTGGCAAAAGACATATTTCATACCCAACTGTTCGTTGTCTCTTTATATATTCATAGAAAATATTTACTTTCCTTGAATCTAGATAATTGCAGGGATTGTTTAACCATTAAATGCAAAGTTTTCTCCTAGAATAAGCTTAGTTATTTCTATCATTTAATGTTATTGACTAATATTAAATTAAAATTATCTGAAGAACAATTTTGTTTTTTGCCCCTCTGCCCAACAAAAATCTTTCATTCCACTTTTCTCTGCTTTTTAAATTTATGCTTACCATTTTATTTATGAAATTTCAGCTCACACATCAGACATCTAGAATCTTTTATGCATATCTCTTATGTTATTGGCACAATCTTTTTATGCCTTTTCTCCAAATTCTAGGAAAATTTCCCAATCCCTTTTCTCCATCTCATCTCTTGTTAAGTCTTCTGCCTTCAGTATTTTTTCTTAAAATAACTTTATCATGACAAATACATATTTCCTCTTTTTAGGTTTGATATTTGCTTATACAGTTGCTGTAGCTCTATGCATTTCATGGCTCTCAAATATTATACATTTTAGAATTTGAAAAAAATTCTAAATGTGTCAAAGAGTTTTTTCTTCTTTTACACTACTGTTTTTGAAAAGTAGGCTCATCATGAGTGCTTAGATTGATCCTTTGATTTTCATAGCTATTTATTTCACATGGTTTTCCTCTTAAAAACAGTGATCTGTGTACATACTACTTAGGATAAAGATTTGTTCCATTAGAACTTATGTGTTCATAGGCAAATCCTTTGCATACAAACAATTATAAAGAAAAAGTGTTAATACTTCAATTTTATTATTTCTGTTTAGCAATGCCTATTATTTTCAAGGGTGGTCACACAGTTTGAGCAAGTGAAGGTCGTCATTTCCAGCACCATGTAACACATGTTTTTGTTCATGTTTGTTGTGACTGATCCATGCTACATGTTGGTGATGTTCCACTTCAATTTCCTTCAATCTTTTCCCTAGGTGTTTATCTTTCTTACATAGAATTTTAATCTATTGGCATTTTTTCTCATCCAATCTTGACAATATGTCAAGAAGAAATACTCCCAAGATTATTATTTTTATTTAATGGATTAATATACATTTTGTACTATATGTTGAATTAAGGTAAATACTATAATTTACTTTTAAATATTACAATGGTTTTTAGATGTATTATCTAAGAGTCTTTAAACCACTTTATTGAAGTATTATTGACATATAATAAGCTGTACATACTTCATATATACAACTTGGTGAGTTTGGAAATAAGTGTACATCTGTGAAAGCATCATCTCAATCTATGTTATAAATATATCTATACTTGCCAAAAGTTTCCTCCCATACTCTCTAATATTATTGTTGTGTTTTGTGATAAGAACACGTAACATAATAGCTACCACATTAGCAGATTTTCAGATAAGATAATAGAAAAAGTTACAAATCCAGGGAAATTTAAAAGCAATTCTTGAAAAACCACTGGTAAAAAAAAGAACTCAGAAGAGAAATTAGAAAGTATCTCAAGACAAATGAAAACAAAAACACAATACACTAAAACTCATGGGAAGCAGCAAAAGCAGTACTAAGAGGGAAGTTGCTAGTGATAAATGTCTACATTAAAAAGAGAAGGAAAACCACAAGAAACGGAAACTATAGATGGTTATTCCTGATGAACATGAATACAAAAATTCTTCAACACAATATTGACAAGTTATATTCAAAAGCACATGTGTTTTCTTTATTTTGGAAAGGTTTTCATTCAAGGTTGAACACGTCGGTGCACACAGAAACAACTGCAGAATGGTAGCTTTATTTGCTGGGGAGATGGACTATGGGCCTTGATTCAAGAATATTTTATATTCGTCATTCATAACTTTTTAATGTTTATTTCAATTTATTGCAAATTGTTTAAATTCCCTGATGCCTATCAATATCTGGTAACCCTAATGTCTTAATAAAGATTTTTCAGGTAAATCTGGCCATCTCCTATGAAAGCTTAGATTTTTCTTAATTGTGATAATTTTTTGTTGCCTGATATTACAGGCTCTTAGATTTGACTCTCCAGAAATAATAGAATTGTGTGAAGACAGATAAAGCTAGTTTAAAACTTTACATTATTCCTCCTACTACAGAATTAGAATATGTGCATTTTAGCTACTCATTTCATTTATTCCCTCTAACATGTTTATCTCTCCAAACTTGCAAAACATGTTGAAGTAGCTTAAAGAAAAACATAAAGAAATGGGAAAACACCTAGTCAAAAAGAAATCTGAAATTATAAGCAGTGATTATGCATAGGTTTTAAGGCATTCCAGAGTCTGTGCCATTTATTTTTCTGGATCTTACATGAGAAGGAAATACTTACTCTACTAGATGTCTCAGTTTAGAGAGCTCTTCCACATCACAGAGTTTTTCCCACTTATTCTCCATATCTATTATGCATCTGCCCCAATTCAGGCATTCATTTTAAGAATATGGGTTGTAGAAATGAAAAGGTGGAAAAGGTCTCTATTGTCATGGAACTTATGGTCTTGAATGGGGCAGGCAGGGAGGGAGAGACAGTGAGAGACATAAAATAGACAAGTAAATTCTGAAATGAATACAGTAACTCCTGATAGTAATGAGTACTTGTAAAACAATAAAAATCAATGAGTTAAATAAACTTCTAATCATTTCTTGAAGAAGTCAATTTTAAATTGGGTGGTCAGAGAAAACACAGCTTAGGAGATGGCACTTAAGTTGATGCCTGAATGAGATGAAGGATTCAGTTATTCTTTCTGATATTCTCAAAAGGAGAAATCAGCAGTGCAAAGGTAAAAGTATTAAAGAGGGTAAAAACTTAGTCTTTGGAGCTACTGAAGAGCCTGTGTTTGAAGCATGGTAAATGAGGACAGTGGTAGGAAGTGATGTCAGGGAGGTAGGATAGAATTTTGAAAAACATTTCTTTCTAAATGCAATGGGAATTCTACAAAAGATATGTTCCAGGAAAAGGCTGTGATGTGATTTTCATTGTGCCATAAGACTGAGATAGCAGAAGAGAAAACATTTGGTGCCAGGAGAGATCATAAGCTCTGTCTTAGTGATGTTAGATTTCATATATAAAAGGACAAATATAAAGAACATACAAGGTGAAGAACATAATTTTGAGATTGAGGTCAAGTTGCGAAGAAGAAATTACTGAAAAGGTGAGGTTGGAGACAAACAAGATCGTACAGTGCAACAGATACAGAATTTGTCAGTAAGGAAGAGAGGGTTCCACTGACCTGAATATTGTTTCAGAGCTTCAGCAAAATGAAGACAGAGAAACAAACCATATTTGGATCAGGCAAGAAAGTATTATAAATATATTCCAAATGGAGTGGTGGGTCAGAAATTCAAAAGATTGAGAGAAAAGGGGATAAGAAAGTGGAAGCAGTAATCTTAGAAATGTATTTTTGAAATTTCCTGTGAAGAGGAAAAGTGAATTAAGAAAGTACCCTGGGGAACCAAGGGGGTTTTCTTAGGAAAAGATTAATTTGTTTAATTTGGTTTCATTGGATATAATGAAGCATTCATGATATTTCAGAGCACCAAGGAAGCAAATATATGTATTTATGGGAATGTCATAGTATATAAATAGACAGAACACAGAGGATTTTTGGGGCAGTGAAACTATTCTGTATAATACTACTGTGGTGAATGCATGTCATACATTTGTCAAAACCCACAAAATATACAACACCAAGGATGAACCCTAATATAAACTATGAACTTTGAGTGATGATGATGTGTCATCGTAAGTTCATTTGTTGTAACAAATGTACCACTGTGGTGCAGAATGTGGATAATGGGAGAGATTTGGTGTTGGGAAGGACTGGAGTAAGTATATGGGAATTGCCTGTATTTTCTGGTCAATTTGCTGTGAACTGAAAATTGTTCTAAAAAGTAAAGTTCATTAATTAAGAAAATAACAATACTATAGCATATAAAGTACTCATTGTCCCATTATAAAAATAAATATCAGCTCTTCATAAGAGATAAATAGTTCCTGAAATAAATTCAAAGAGAATTGGGCTCATACATTTTCATATTGGGGATATTGACTTATATGGTAGATAGTATCTTTTACAGTCATTTTAACCTGTTACAAATCTACCTGCTGAATAATTATTTTGTTAGTTAACTAATGTAAGTTCAGTTTTATATCTTTTAGGTCTATCAATTTATAAAATGTATAGGCTTTAAGCCTATATATAACTGTTAAATGATTTCAACTAATACTGGTTAATAATAATCCTAAGTTGAATGAGAACTGATTGATGAAGTGTAAAGTATGAGATTTGAGGCAACTAATATTTTCTGTAGGGAAAAATTTAATGTGATATCATTGAGATTTCCCAACAGTTATAATCTCAGTTGTGTAGGGACTGATATAATATGTAACCAAAATAATGAGTCTAGTTTACAGAAGTAGAGTTGCCACTAAAAATAAATATACAGTATTAAAATGCATTTGAATGGTAAATGGGTTTGAGCTGATTACTGGTAGAAAAAACTTTATTGTATTGAGACTGTTTTGACTAATTTGAATTACTTATTAAGGCAGATTAATTGATGGATTATAATGATCTTGTGTCCTGAATTCTAAAGGAAGGTTAATTGAAGTATAAGTCGTTTCCTTTCTTGCACCCTCTTCACTGTTGCATAAGTTAATCCCACGATTTTGACTCTGCTTGGAATTTATATGAAGAGAAATGTATTAACAGTCTTTGAACACAGAACATCATTGAAGTATCAACATCCTGATCATTATATAATCACATTTCCTTCATGCATCCTGTACAAAATAAAATCTAAGTGTTTTGAGATAATAACAAATTCTCTTGACTTTGTTGGGTCTCAGAATACCCTGGATTGTCATAGCAAAATGGATGAAGCCATAAATATTTCAATAGTTATTCAAGACAGTATCGTGTGCCTGATTAAAAATAGATTACTTACTTAACATTGCATATCTTTACAAAGGAACATACCTTTGTCTAATACATTGGTAAAATCAAATAGCTAAAGAAAATAACTCAGTCATAATATTAGCTGATCATTGTGTATCTCAAAACGTCAAGTAATCTCTCATTGATTTGTGCAGAATTACAAAAAAACAAAACAAAACAAAATCATGATAGGTCTATACACATTGAGGATTTTTATGGATTCTGGTTGAAATGACCCTTTTATAGTCATATAACATCCTTCTTTATTGCTGGTATTTTTCAGTGTCCTGAGTATAATTTGTCTGATATTAAGACAGCCATTCCCACTTTCTTTTCATTATTGTTTGCATAGTGTAGCTTTCTCTATCTTTTAAGAAAAACTAATATTTTTATTAGTTCTCCATGTTTTACTTTTATATTTGAGGCGATTTCTTATAAATAATATACAGATGGGTCCAATTTTATGCAATTTGGCAATCTGTGCCTTTTGATTGTACGTTTAGACTATTTGCATGCTATGTAATTACTGCGATGGTCAAAATTAGGTTTAACATTTTATTATTTGCTTCCATCTTTTGTTCCTCTTTTTTTCACTTTACTGACTTACTTTGTGTTTGAATAGTTTCAGTATTATGTTTTAATTTATCTGGAGATTTTTTTAGGTTGCACCAGATAAATTAAACCTAATATTTGAGGTTAATCTAGAGATTATAATATATGTAACTAATCTTTTACAATATTTTCAGAGTTAATATTTTACTACTTTAGTGAAGAGATTAGTCTTACAAATTTACAAGTCCTTTACCTCCTTTTGTTACACTTGTCAGGCATATATTACAGCAACATAGCTTCAAACCCCTCATTTAACACTATATCTTTATAATTTCCGCAGATAGATGAATTTTAAAGGGCTTAAAAGAAAATAAGTATATTTTATAGTCAACTCATTACAATTTTCTATTGCTTTTTCTTTATTCATGAAGTTTCTAGTTTCTCTTTAGTATCATTTTTCTGACACACTTTCTTTAGCAATTTTTTTTTCTTAGAAAGGTCACCTGGACTCCTTTATCTGAGAATGATTTTATTTGGCTTTTGTTACTGAAGGACATTATTGTTGAATATAAATTATTGGATTCTTTTCTCTCAGTACTTCATTTATATCTCCCACTGTCTTTTGGACTCTATTGTTCCTCAAGATAAATGTCCCATAATTTATTTTCTTCTGTAAATAATGTATAATTTTTATCTAACTTTCAATATTTTTTTGTTATCAGAAGCTTGAATATGTTACATCTGGACACAATTTCATTTGATTTTATTCTGATTGGAATTTATAGACTCTTGACTCTGTAAATGTATGCCTTTTATCAAATTTATAATATTTTAAAACATTATTTCTTCAAATATGATTTCTGTACAAATCTGGTTTTTCTCCATTTGAGATTTCAATGCCATGAATGTTAAAACTTTTAATATGTTTTACATATTCCTGAGACTCTATTTATATTTTAAAATGTCAAGACAAACAAAAATGTAGAATCAAATCAATTGGCTTTAAACTTAAAAACATAATGGATGTTAGAAAAGATTTTACCTTTATAAAAAAAAAAAAAAAAAAAAAAAAAAAAAAAAAAAAAAAACTTGTTTAAAGCATGTAAAAGTTAGATGGAGGCAAGATTGATTTAAATTTCTTTACTTCTTGTTCCAAAAATGTTTACTCTTCCTGTTTAAATATGCTCCAAATAAAAATTTAAAAAAGTGGTGAATCATGTGTCAGCATTCACATCTTCTAAAAGACTTTAGAAAATGAAGTTTTTGGCATCTTAGTACTTGAAATATATAGTTTAGACACTGCTTAACTAAACAGACAAATACTACCTTTTTAAATTCTAGCAACAACCCCCCATAACACATATCATCACTGCCTTTCCAGAGCAGAGAATTGAGGGTTACAAGGTTGTTATTTTCTTGTTATTCCAAATCAAGGATGTCATGAGGTAGAATTTTTTTTTTCTCCATAAATATCTTTCGGTAGAATCATTTTTGTAAAGTATGAAAATATAAAAAAAGTATGTTAAAATAAGATATCACCACAATAGGAAAATTGTTTCTTTTAATTTAATGAGGGAAAAAATGGTAAATACTGAGTTTTAAATGAAAATAAAACCAATTTGCTGTTCCTGATTAAACAAGTTTATTAAGAAACATAAAAAAGACTTCTTCAATTAAAAAAGACAGGATCTGTGACTGCGTCATCCCAAGGGAGGGACGCATAGGAGTTCACAGGACAAATTTCATATTCTCCCGTTTTTCATGAGTTATATTCAGGAAAAGGTTCACATAGCAGATCCAGAGGGCATCAGATTCTAATGTAGATTGTGATTTGTTTCACATATAAGTCAGTTGTATAAAATAATTTGCACAAATCAGGAGAGTCAAATTTCAGAAGCCACTATCTGCCTCAATTGAACTTCCCAATCCTGACACCATGTGCTACTACCACAACCCTTATGGTAGCCTGGGCTATGGCTGCAGCTACAGCTCTGAATATGGTGACTATAGATATGCCTGCAACTCTCCATGCTCCTATGGAAGGTTCCTATTGGCTCCTACAAAGAAATTCTGATTGGCGATCACTTTGAGTCATTTTCTTGTGATGCACTAATTGCATCAACAGGGTTATTTATAGATTCATGATTATCTCTCCAATTTCAACCAAATGTAATTATTGATGATCACAGGACATAGTTGCATTGGATTGGCGCAATTTCCCACCAGTTAGTGGAAAAATCCTTGATATTTTGTTATTTTTATATGGTTTGTTTATATCTATTATAATATTAACAATTTCCATGCAGGAAAACTTATAAATCTGCATTTTAATAAATATCATTTTCACAATATGTATTGCTTATCATATATATTCATTTCTCTTTATCATTTGTGTATTTGTATATTGTGTGTGAAAGACAGAAAGAGAGAAAGGGAGAAATAGAAAGAGAGAGAGTGAAATTACTATGTGTGGCTATTTTAGTTAGTGATGTGACAAAACAGGCAAGGCATGACTAATGTTTTTCCAACAATGTTTGTATAAAAGTATTTTCAAGTGCCGTTTCAAGAATACTGTTCTCTACATTGATCTAATGCAAGTTTCATTTTAGAAAAATTCAATGTTTGACCTAGGTAATTGGCAAAACCAGTAGCACTATTACCCACCCAACTATTTTCTACTGCAATTTTCTCTCTCCTTACGTCTGCATTTAGACATGTGCTTCTGTACTGATATAATTCCAGCCCTGCCTTGGGTACTCTGACCTCTTTTCACTCACTCTTATAGATAACAATCCTCTATATGCAGCTGGTTGGTATGCTTGAAAATCCTGTGTTTCCACAGCAAAGATTACCTCATTTAGAGGTCTAAGTGACTCTTTTGAGTTTTTCTAACTCTTATCATCTTCTGGCAGAATTTCTGTTGCTATTTTTGAAAGTGGTGACTTGGATAGAATAACATCTTGCAAACCCCATTTCTGGCCCAAATGCATTCTGGTAATATGGGCTTAATTCTGGTAGTTGACTTTCTGTGAAGCTCCCTGTGATAATTTCTCATCTTTAATCCACTTATTAAATATTATTATTAGTCATTAATTATGACAAAGCAATGAGAATAAAATATAAACAAATAATAGTACCTATTCATTCATTCACTACTCTTAAATGTAAGAATGACCAATGATCAACCTAGGGGTCACACTTTGTAGATCAATATAAGACTAGCCATTATCTCCTCCACCCCCAAGTGCAGGCTTTCTGAAAGCAAGCAGAAGTAAAAACAGTGTATTGCTATCTATTTCTTCCTTCCTGGAGTGAAAAAGTCAATCCATTAGCAGTTCCAACCACACTTGCCCAACAAGTGACTGGGCAGAGAAGTTGGTGATCATTCCTCTGGTAAAAAATGAAAATAAGAGTTGGACAGGTGCAGTGGCTCAAGCCTGTAATCCCAGCACTTTGGGAGGCCAAAGAGGGCAGATCAAGTGATCAGAAAATTGAGGCCATCCTGGTCAACTTGGTGAAACCTGATCGCTACTAAAAAACACAAAAAGTTAGCTGGGTGTGGTGATGCGTGCCTGTTGTCCCAGCTACTCCAGATGCCAAGGCAGGAGAATCACTTGAACCCGGGAGGCGGAGGTTGCAGTGAGCTGAGATCTCGCCATTGTCCTCCAGCCTGGGCGAGAGAGCAAGACTCTGTCTCCAAACAAACAAAAAATAAAAATAAGAGGGAAATGATTCCATTTTTACCGAGATATAGGTTGGGCCTCTGCTCATTATTTGCATAAATTATCCCATTTAATTGATTAGCAAACTTAAATGTTGAATATTTTAATTTCTACTGCAGTCATGCTAAATTCAATCCACTTTTAGAAAGTTAAAACTGAAAGATTCTTGGTGAAATTGTGCAGGATTGAAAATTTGTGTTTAGTCCTGTACACAATTCTGATTCTTGATACCAGTTAGTTCTCTAGAATGATGGAGGCCGTTATATTTTGTGTAGCATTTCATAATTATTAACTTATTGTGCAAATGGGCACCAATGTATTCATTTCAGCAGTTTGAAACACCGGATTTAAATTCAAAAAAATTATGTATCAAAAACGAACCAACATGCATATTGGTACAAAATATACACATCATATGTTGTTACTTATGTAGAGTTATGGAGAGTTTTAAAAAAGGAATGAACTAATCAGTAATAAAAGTGAGAATAGCAGTATCTCTGGGTGGGAGGATATTGAATAAGAAAGGGCACAATGGAATCTTCTGGGTGGAGGAAATGTTTTGTATTTTGGTCCAGTTAATGGTCTTATGGGTGTATACATATAAAAATTCACAAAGTGGCATATGTAATATAGTGCACTTTACTATATACATATTAGAAATGAATTAAAAATCGAAAAAGTGAAATGAAATGAGAGATATAAAACTATGCCACTGTCATAGGACAGAAAATTAAATTAATTAATAAAGATATTCCAAGGGAAAAAAAGATGGACATTTTGGTAAATAATGTTGTAAGAATGCTCTAGCATTTTGAGAAAGTGCATATATGTTTATGTGTGTGTATATATGCTGCTTTGTGTGTGTGTAAAAATATATATTTTTCTTTCAGTAACAACCATGATTTTCAGGGGCAATAAATATCTAAAAATAAGAAGATAAATTTTAACAATGCTAAAAGTCTAGGAGTGACCTGCCTACTGAAAATGTAAAATCCAATCACTAGGTTATTGATTGACTTTATTTTATGAAAAATATTAACTCTTTCCTCCATGGCAATAGTCAATTACATGGGACTAAAAGAAAGCTCTGGACTATAAAAAGTTAATTATTATATATCAGCTATCTTTAAAAGGGGAACGACACACACTGGGGCCTTTTGGAGGGTGGAAGGTGGGAGGAGAAAGAGGACCAGGAAAAATAACTAATGAGTGCTAAGCGTAATACCTGGGTGGATCAAAAAGACCATGGCTGGGGATCAAGATCTTGAACCTGGTGCTCCATCCATGGGAGCTAAAAGCCGTTGCATCCCCTTCAAACCACTCTGCGAACTGCAGCCTGGAGCCAACTGCATCTGTGGCAAGAACGCTGTCAAGTACCATACCTTATTTGGTTGTGGCTACTGAGGGATGAAAGAATCCCCCCCTCTTTAACTCCCTTCACTTTTTAAAACATTGATATTATTGATACAATAATCTGTACTACAAACCCCTGTGACACAAATTTACCTATGTAACAAACCTGCATTTGTACCCCCCGAACACAAAATAAAAGTTAAAAAAGATAATCTCTATAATACATACAATTTACAAAATGGAAAGATACAAATAACCAACAATTATATGCAAAGGTTTTTATTCTATCTAGTAGTAATATATACTGATATTGAATCACAGTATAATTTTTTTCTACTGATTAAAAATTAAAATTAATATAGAAAAGTACAGATAGAGGAAAATGAGTGTTTTATTGTATTTTAGGATATAGAATTTTATGAACACATGGAGCCAACTCTCATTTTTTTCTTTTTATAGAAAGTGATTTACTTAGAGAGAGAAAAAGGAGAAGGAGAGAGAAACAGTTAACTCACACCAAGTGAGGAAAAAAAAAGCGGTTCTTACACTGAATGAGAAAGATTCCCAGAGGGGGAAATCAGACAAGGAAAGCTCCTCTCACACTGAGTGAGAGAATCCAGAAAGATGGGATCCAGGAGAGGAAAGACAGCTTCCACAATGAGTGGAAGGGAATTGAGAAAGAGAGATGGAGTTTAGGAGAGGAAAAGCAGCTTCCACGAGAGAGTGTTCGTGGAAGGGGACCCAAACATGGAGTCCACCAACTTTCAATAATTATAGCTATTTTATTTATTGTTTGTTTATTTATTTATTTAGAAACAGGATCTCACTCTGTTGCACAGGCTGAGTGCAGTGGTGTAGTCATAACTCACCACAACATGTAACTTTTAGTCTCCAGAGATCCTCCTGCCTCTGACTCCTGAGTAGCTGCAATTATAGGCACAAGCCACCATGCCTGGCAATTGTACCTATTTTAAATAAACATTTTAGGAAGACCTTTCAGGGGAGCATTAACAAAAGAATAAATATTATATATGAACACATATATAAGGTATACATGCATAACACATGAGTTCTAGAAATTATTTAGCCTACACATGCTCAGCTGTTCTTTGCTCCTCCTCATGGAGTCTTGCTATTCACTTCAGTGTCTTGGTGTTCAACAAAGCTTGCTCATGAGGCCCACTCTGTAGATAACTAGATTTCTTTCTCTGTGCAGTCCTTTTTTCTATTCTTACTTTAAATGTACAACCACTCTTTAGACTTTGGTATCTTTATCCTCAACACAATAAGATCGTGTGCTGTCACTGGGTTTTCACTCCCTGAAATGTAGGTGCCATGATGAATGTGTCCCCTGAGGTCCCTATGTTAGAAACTTAATTGTCAGTGCAATGCTATTGCAAGGTTGAGCCTTTAAGAGTTTCTTAGGTCATGAGAGCTCATTGGTGGATTAATGCTGTTATTGTGGGAGTAAAGTCCTGATAAAAGGATGAGTTTGCTGCCCTTCTTCACTCTCTCCCACATATCCTGTCGCCCTTCTGCCTCTGCCATGGGATGGCACAGCAAGATCTCCCTTGCCAGCTCTGGGACCCTCTATCTTGGACTTTCCAGTCTTTGGAAATGTAAGAAATGAATCTCTGTTGTTTATAACAAAGAACTGTAAAAAATGAATCTCTCTGTGCTTTATAGGTAGAAAGCCAGGTTATTATAGGGCTCAAATAGCTTGTTTCCCTTTTTAGGGCATTGTGGTCCTAAACTACCTTCTGTCCAGTATTTGAGAACAATTATTTCACATACTTTGTCTAGTTTAATGTGGTGGGAAGGCAAGTCCAAGACTAGTTATTCCTACGTGGCTGTAAGTTACAGTTTTTCTTCTATATGCTTTTTGTTTGTTTGTTTTTTGTTTTCATTAAGTTTATTAGTTATGAAAAAATTGTGTGCCAAGAGCAATTTACAGATAACCAGAACTCTTTTAAAAATAATGAGATAGAATTCTTTTATTATTATTTTGAAAATTACATTCTAAGTCAAAGAGCAAGTCAAATAATACTATATTAAATCATGCAATTTTCACAAAGAAAAAATATGCAATATTTAACATTTATTGAGACATAATTAATATGATTGATTCCTTAAATGGTAGTAAAATGTAATTTTTGGAACAAGAGGGTAAATGTCAAAAAACTATTTTGTCTTTTATTGATACATCATTCCTTACCAATATCCAGCCTGTTCTCTCTTTACTTCAATAACTCTGCATGAAGATTGGCTTTTCCAAATGTGTGCAGAGTAGAAACAGCATCTATCCTCTGTTGGTTAGGGTTGTCAGCAGAAAGATTTTCACACTGTGCAGCTGAGACTCTGTGAGTTAAGTGAGTTCATGCTCTGAATAGGGGGTCTTTGTTAAACTCTCCTCATTACCTTCTCTTGCAACAGATGTGGTATGCCCTTGTTGACATCCAATTTCAACTCTCTTATTTCATTTGGTATTCTAAAGTGTGGCTTTAAAATTATTTAACAGAAAAAAATATATAATCTGCAGGTGCTTCATGTCTTCTCCCTCAAAATTTTCTATCTTCTGGGAGAAGGAAATGCCCATCTTGGAGCAGCATGCTAATTAATAACAGAAAATTGTCACAGATGTTCATCTGTTTAAATGAAGAAAAAAAACCCTGGCTCAACATGACTACAGTAGGTATCATCCTCAAAGGGCCATTTCCTTGTTGTTTGAGATGTAATGATATTCCACAATATGGGATTGATTCAAAAACCATTAAATCATAAATTATTTTGGGAGTCTTATACAGTCAATAAAATGATCTTTAGAAAATATTGATGCCGTTAGAAAATATTACTTAAGTAATACTAAAGAAAAAGTCCAACCTAAAAATGTATGTGCAGAATAATTTCAAGATATGTTAAAATAAAAATAAAAAATACAGGAAGAATATACATGAAAATATTGATTTGATTACTGTAGAAATAGAAAATGTAAAAGTTTTACTTCCTTCCTATTTATTAGTTTGGTGGGAAAGTTATTGCAGTTTTTGTCATTGAAAGTAATGACAAAAAAATGTAATAACTTTTGCATCACCTAATATTTTCCATTTTTTTCTAAAATAAATCTCCAACATTTTACTAATTACAAATTGTATTTACTAAACTCACACATCAGCCTAAATATTATTTGAATTTAAGTTACAACACCTTACATACCACAAAATATAAGAACCATGATATTACTCTTTAAAATGAGATTCTTCTTATTAATACTAACAGTTTTTTAACTCTGTGTAAGCTGATATGAGCAAAATGAATGTTGGTTTGTACTTATTTACTTCTTTCTCTTACAGTCTTTTTTCTTGGAATTTTAAAGTTCAATAAAATCCTTTATAGATGTAAAATATGTCTTTAATTCATTCCCTTTTTCCCTCAGAGATAACATCACAAGAAATAATAGTGGCTAAAACAAGGAATTTTATAGTTGGACATGGTGGTGCACACCTGTAATCCCCGCTACCTGGGAGGCTGAGGCAGCAGAATTGTTTGAACTCAGGAGGTGAAGGTTGCCATGATCCAAGTTCGCATGCCACTGCAATCCAGCCTGGGCAAGAGAGTGAGACTCTGTCTCAAAACAAAACGAACCAAAAAACAATAAGAAAAACCAAGGAATTTTGTTTGTTGACATAAAAATATAGTTAATTATATAAAATTTTTAATCGTTTAATTTTTAATAATTCACGATTTATTTCTAGAAAGTCAGTTACAGCATATGAACCTCTGACAAGACTGCAAAAAATTGACTAATTGGAAAAAAAAGACAAGGGCACAGTAATGCATTCTGCTTCGTGATCTCTTTATCGGAAGCCAGAGCTTCATTTCAGGCTTTCAACATTATTACAAACCAAAATTTTATCAAGTACTTTTCACCATATAAAAGGGGTCAACATTTTCCCACCTTCCAGTTAGAGTTTTCTTCCTGCTCACAACATTAATCTAAAAGTAATTACAGATATCTTCATTTTTAAATCTATAAACATTCTGCTTGTAATGATTTTTGTATAGTCAGCTTTGCTCAGGTGACAATTTCAGCCTCACAAACTGACTACAAGGGCAAGTCATTGTTTCTCACTCATGTTACATGTTTGGGTCAGCTGCTGTGGGTCTTTTCTTCCTGTTTTCTTTTTCTGGGACCAGGCCAAAACAACAGCCTTGCATGAGGACATTTTGTGGTGACAGAGAAAGGCAAGACTTGTGGTATTTCTGAAAGGGTGTGTTCAGATGTGTTGTAGATTACAACTCCTTGTTTGCTTGAGCAAACATGTCACATGGTAAACCCAGCATCAGTGGAGTACTGAACGTATCGTTTTCTTACAGAGAAAATGAAAAAGAACACTTGGGAACAATAATACAACTTACTACGCTTGCACCTTCACATGCAGCTGTAGATGCTGGTCTGGCGAAAGTTTGATCAGATATATTTGTGATGTGGGTAGCAATCTGTCTACACAGAAACTTCTTACTATCGTTTAAATAGCAAGTCCTCCAAGCATCTGGGCCTCAAATGCTCTTTGGTCTGCTCTCTGCTTTTTCTCATTTAATCTAGTCTCCTGCTGCTGCCTTTTCTTCCAGCCATTTCTTCATTGAATTTTGGGTATTCACAACCCATTCAAACACAACTCACTGTGACTGGCCATGCAAAACTCTAGGCTAGTGAGAGGAAAACGCTTCCAGGTACCCAATACTCAATGTGTGATGACAAATGATGGTGGTGATGATGATAATAAATGGTAAATACCTGCCACACAGCACTTACTGTAACATGCAAATCTTTCTTCGAAGTGCTTGACATATATAAACTCATTGTGTATTTTCCATAACCTCACTAAATAAATCCAGATATTACTGTCATTTTATAAATACAAAAACCAAAGCATAAGGGTGTCAAGGTCACCACCTGTGTGGGTCTGTCCTGCAGACCCTGACTCAATGATGGATGGATAAATACACTGACATGCAGATATTATGCTTTGTCAGTTCTGCTGAGTGACCTGGCAGTTTACAGACTCCCTGGAGAGTTCTGTAAATAGTTATGATGGCCAGCCCCCACCCGCTAGCCTCTATGGCCCTTAATCAGCACACATTAAATGACAAAAGCTTTTAGTCAACACCACTAGAGGTTGAAGATTAAAGGACAGTTTCTGATGTCCAAAGCAAACACCATCAGTGGATAATATCCCTGGTCAACCTCCCCCTGAGAGGGCCGTTCAGCTCAAACAATAGTTTTAAGACCATATGAGAAAGCAACTTATTCAGATAAACTCCCCAACATGTCCTAGCTAGTTGCTTTTCCTATTAACTAAGTGTGAAGAGGATTTAGGCTGCCTTCAGCCAAGAACTATGGAAAAAACCCTTAGGCCTTCCAAAAGGGTTTGAGACTATGTTCTATAACTTTCTCTAATATTTTTCCCTTAACATTTTTGCCACCACCCTGAGTGATTTCCCACATAAGTGTAAAACACAATGGTCCAGATAACACAGATTAGCAACCTGTGGTAGGAGAGAGAAATGGAGACTGATGATTTTATTCTCTACTTTTAATGTTTACCTCTTTAACCACAAACTAGCTGCATTCTGTTCCCTATGCTAAGTCAAAGAGTAGGAAAGAAGAAACAGTAAGGGCTAGGACAATCTTCTTTGGCTGGCTGTTTTTGTTTTCTCTGTGCTTAGCAGGTGATTAAAGCTGGCATGCAGGCTTGGGTTTCCTGGCAGAAAACAAAGATGACTTTCTGCTCACTGGGCACTATCAGTCTTCCCTTTTAGGTCCCTTGTATCTTTACTTCCTTTGATCCAACATTTTGTCACAGTTTCCAATAACTGGCATTAGGTATACCACCACAGTCTCTAATTCAAATGCTTTAAAGACTATGGCACCTGTCTTCAAATCCTATTCTTACTGTGGTTGGCATAGAAGCTCAGGTAATGAGATACATCAATGAAGCATGTACAAGGCATTGCAATAGCAGATCACCTCTATCTTCATGGTTATGTATCTTGGATAGCCCAGAACATTGTGCAATAGATTTATTAAAGAAATGAGCTGGATAAGGATATTTTCTGGACTACAGCTGATACAGCATTTAGTCCCACATATCTGTTGGCAGAAATAATTCCATTGCATAATTAATTCTTCTTATATCATGGGGAACAGAGAGTTTATAGAATCTCCAGAGAAGAGAAAGTCAGATCTCTAGGAAAACATTAATTACCCTGAAAAATGTACCCCTATCCAAGGACTAGCTCTTTAGCTTATAGGCTTGGTTAGATGGTTTCAATCAGTACACTGAGAACAACTCCATCTCTCAGGGATTGACTGCCATTAACAAGTTAAAGTGGCTCATCTATAAAACATAATGCCTATTCATTAATATACAAGATGAAATCATTGTTACAGGAACTATAACATTTGCGTTTGCTTGATTTTTGAATTATCTTTATAGTTAACCTACATGGAAATCCAAATTATAATCAGATCATTTTATTAATTTACAGAGACAAATTACTATCACGGGGAAATGGAAATACTCAAAGCCTATTTTATCAGCATGTCATCTTTATTTTATATGAGAAATGAAATCACAATCAGAGGCCAATTTATTAATTTACCCTGAGAAATCACTGTCAGAATGGCCAAAGGGCTTAAACTCAATATAATTAACTTACCCTTTTCCTGTAAGGAGTGGTGAGTGTCAGAAATCAGAAAGTTATGCATTGGGTAAAGAATCAGAACATGGGAAGTTATGTAAACTGAATGTTTAATGACATCAGGAGAATATAACTATTAATTATCCCAAGGTTATCAGAAGTATTTGAAGCCTTATTAAGGTTACCTTTGCTCTGAAAAGCACTTGAGTCCCTCAATGCAACTCCAATACGCCAAAAATCTCACTAAAGCCTTGATGGCCCCTTTTCAGCAAATATTTTGACTCTGTTAAATGAACTGTTTGCACTGTATGCCTAGGAAACTAGTCAAGATTCTCCTTACCAATCAGAGCTGTTACTAATGTAAGGCTCCAGTCCTAAGCTCATTAAACAATAAAAGCAATTTTCTTTCTAATAATGACTTAGACTTTGAAATGGCTTATCTACATAGCTCTTTCTGGAAGTAATGTACCTCAAAGAGTCAACTCTTAAACTATATATGGGAATGATTATCATACTTTTATCTATGGGTATAGAAAAATTAGAAACTATAAGATTACTATTTTTTGCTGCTTAATTTAAAAAAATCCTTCAATTTCCCAATCCTAGTATGTTTCACAGTAGGCATCAGGATTCCTGGTCTATGAAGTCATCTAAATTAGCTTTTAGGCTTGGATTTCAACATATAAAGCAAAACATGGGCAGCCCTTTAAAGATGTTCATCATTTAACTTTATGTGCCTTGGATTTTTGGTGTTAATACATATCTCAAAATTATATTTAAAATACTATGTGGTTATATATTTTTCTGACAATAGTCATAATTTTCATTGATTTGACTCACTGAATAATACACAAGCTTCAGAACTTTGTGACATTGCCTAAAGCATCATTACTTTATTGTTCTGAATGTCATATGTATCGAATTAGTAAAAGCTCTAGCCAATGATACATTTTCTCATCCATTTGTACTGCTGCCACCAAGAATCTGTTGTGGTTATCTGCTTTAAACACAAAAAACGTTAAAACAAGAAAAAAAATGGCTAAAGATATAAAAAGCAAAACAGACTGAAAACAGGTGCAATGGAAGTCTTATGAAACATAGTATAAATTAAAAGTATTACATTGTTCAGATTTTAATTATACATTGATGAGTTCTACTGGTAAAAAGGTTACAACAGCTATTATTAACTGAGACTCAAAAAATAGATTGGCATAATTGAAAGGCAAATATTAAAAATAAATTTAAGAGCAATAGTGTGGATATTAAATAATTTATCACATTCTATCAATTTAAGAAAATGCTATATAAAAATAAACATAAATCAAATAAAAATTACAGCTGATACTGCAGAAAAACAGAAATATTCTTAATGATAGGTCTTTTCAACAGTTTGTACAATATTTAGAAAAACAGCAAACATAGTCTACATTCCAGAAACATTTCAATAATTTACCGAAATCTTGCATTGCCAACCCATGATGCTATAAAACCAGAGGTAAGTTTAATAAAAATTATATTGAAATATGTATTTTAAGTATGTAGTGAGTAGAAGAAAAGAAGCATAAGACAGCAAAATACTTATAAAATAAAGAAAATAAGAACACCACAAGTGAAAAATCTGGGTTTGGATCTCAACATATAAAGCAAAACAGGAGCAGGCCTTTAAATATGCTAATCAGGTAACAGTAATAATTGAGAGAGTAAAAGTGGAGATATGCTCATGTGGAGCTTGAAAGTTAGGATGAGGCCAAACAGGCAATTATAAAGTCCACAGAAAGATGAAATAATAAAAATTAAAGGAAACTCTGAAGTGTTAAAACTTTGCCATAGCAAAATGTTTATAGAGTTATTTAGTAATAAAAAGATATGTCTTTATCCTTTTCAATTACTATCACAATTGGAATTGTGTTAAGAAAACGATCTAGAGATTTGATATTAGATATTTTAAAAATCTTCATCTGTAGAAAATTAATGTGTTGTTTGGCTTTAGTAATTCAGTTTCATAAAGACTCTGATTCTTGTGTAAACAGAGCTTCCCTGCCATACCCCGAATCATCAGCAATGATTAGATAAGGATGGAAACATATTTGACTACCCCAAAATCTGTTATTGGATATTGTAAACGGCAAAAAAGAAACAAAATGTGATATTATGAAGCAGCTCTTTGACCATTTTGTTAGGCGTTTTCTTATAACAATGTGGAATTGTTTATAACTTTTACTCATTATCTCTAGTCAAGAACTTAAAATAGCATCGACTCTTCTCATCGTTTTATCTATATTTCACACAATCTATGCAATATCAGAAAAAATACTTTTTAATGTCTTTTTTGAAACTTTAATAGTACTAGCAACTATTTAGGAAATTACTCAAGAGAATACAGGAGTGATTAATTAACACAAGGATAGGTATATTTTAGATATTAGTATACTAAACAAACATCTTGATACATACATTTTACTACATACCTCTGGAAAATACATCTGTTATACTAAATGTAATACATGGAAGATGTCAAACACAAAAAAATTTTATACATACTTATGTTTCACTGATAAACATATTTTAGGTATCACGTTTAAGAAAGGCTAAAGCACTTAAAACTGACCATCACACAACCATATAAAAACATACGAACTAATAAGAATGATGATGCTGTGAATTTACCTAAAAATATCACTTGTAATCAAATACAAAATCAATTCTGCCAGAAAACTAAAGCAAAACAAAAAGTGGTATTCATCTGCACATTGGGGAGAGAAACAGAAATCAAGAAAATGTTAGCGATAAGTTTATCATCAATGTTTATTTAGAGTACGACTTCTAAATCCTGCTCATTCCAACATGGAATCTCTCTTCAACTGCACTTTAAGTCTTTGAAGAAATAATGTGATTATTTTAAGGTATGCTTTCATGCTATGCAAACTCATGAAGCTTGGTTATGGAAATTAAGTATGGCAGTAAATTGTTTTTAAAAATAATGTTTTAAAGACATTTTATATAGCTTAAAATATTTAGAGGAAGTAGTAAAGGAATTTTAAAATTAATGGGTGTAAGGGCTTCTACTCCAAATGAAAATGTTAATTAGATGGTTTTCACACATATTAATTGATAAAAATGAGGGTCAGAATTGCTTGTGGTTTACCACACCCACTGCAAAGGGTGTATAAAAAGCCCTGTGAAAGAGGGATGTTCATATTCTGCAAGCAAACCCTTTGCTTTGAAATAAGCCCTCAACCCTTGACACTATGAGCTATTACTACGGCAACTACTATGGTAGTCTGGGCTATGGCCTTGGAGGACTGGGCTGTGGCTATGGCTGCTTCCAAGGTCAGGGTTGTGGCTATGGCTCCCACTATGGAGGCTATGGAGGTTATGGAGGCTATGGATATGGCTGCTACCGCCCATGCTGCTATGGAAGATATTGGTCATCTGGCTTATACTGAGAACCTGGCATGATACTGAGGACTCTGCTAATTTTCCTCTTGCAGATTCTGCCTTCTGAACACTTCATTCCATTAGTGCCTCTGTCAGATTAAATAATGATTAGCTAATCTGAGGTTATTGTGATGGGTCTTCAGATTTTATCCCATCAGGGATGACTTGATAAGCATCATCTGGACTTGCAATTTTGATTTTTTGGGGACTTATAGTATGTATAACGATTTTCCTTCTGGAGACATTTCTTGGCACAACTTCTGTTCCAAATCGGTCATTTGGGAAATGTAAAAATTCAATAAATTTACTTTGGCATTTTAAGTGTGTGATAGTTGTCCTTTCTACTCATAAATAGGTGTTCTGTATGTGTAAACACTGTATGGGAATTTATGCACATCTATGTTTGGAATCTGTTTCTGTGTGCTTTATGAAAACTTCCTGATGATGTTGCTGTACCCATAATCCCATGTAAACATAGGGGTAGAAATAATGCCCAGTAGTTCTTTTTACACTATATGGAAAGTATATTGATGGAGTTGCAGCTACTCTTTACCAGCCTCATATCATCACAGTGGAGGTGGAACTACACTGCCCTGGAAGCTCTTCCATCCTATTATAGGTGATAACCATCATCAAAAGCAATGATGGCCATTATCTAAGAATTGTTGGATGTGGTTATATGAAATCAAAGAGAGCAAATTTAGAGGAATCAATCTCCTGCTTTGTAACCATTAGAAATCCAGAAAAGGGTGACATTACAGAGACAATTATATCAAAAAGACATTATGTGGCTGGTCAGAGGCTTTAATAAGAAATATACTATTGAAGGCTTCCATTGAATTCTTCTTGAGTAAAACATTACTTAATTATATTTTTTATTTAGTAAATAACATTTTATTTTACCATTTTCAATTACTTACCTGTCTATTTTTTCTTTAATAGTTAATTTAAAAAAATAGAAATGCCAGATATAGATAATGGGGAGGAAGGCAGCAAATCACACTGCCATGTGTGTACCTATGCAACAATCTTGCATGTTCTTCACATGTACCCCAAAACCTAAAATGCAATAAAAAATTTCTTTATTATTTGTGTAGAGTTTTAATATTGGTGACACAAATCTTATTTAAAAGACAAAAAAGATCAAGTAGGCTTTATTCCTAGGACACAAAGTTGCTTCAACACGTGCAAATCAATAAAGGTGATTCACCACATAAACAGAATTAAAAATAAAAAGCACATGATCATGTCAATCACTGCAGAAAAAGCTTTTAGAATTATACAAGGTCACTTTTATCCTTGTTTTCAAAATGAGGTTCAACATAATGATTTGTCTAACATCGCAGTAATTGACATATTCACAACAAGAAGCTAAATTGTTTAACTTTTGTTTGCTTATCTGTGTAGGAAAATAAGTTTTCTTTAAAAAACAGAACAAAATGCTCTTTTGAAGGTTGAAAAGTAGAATATGGTATTAAAATAGCATAAAGCTTCTATCCATGCTAAAGGGTCATAAAGCAATCCCTACATGTGCAACCTCTCATATTAGCACTGAGATTATTTTCTCAATTATTCTTGAACCCCTTAATTGTAAATGCATGACAAAACTTATATGATGACATTTGCAAATATTACTAGTGATTTAATTTTAGAAATTTGAGGGGTAAAAATATTTAAGATTCAAATGTTAAGAGATTGTATTAGTTTTCTGTAGCTGTGTAACACATCACCAGAAATTTATTTTATTATTTTTTTTTTATTGTACTTTAAGCTCTGGGGTACATGTGCACATCCCACAGGGTTGTTGATTGGTACACACATGTCATGGTGGTTTGCAGTCTCCGTCCCCCTGTCGGCTACATCAGGCATTTCTCCCAGTGTTTTCCCTCCCCAGCCTCCCCGCCTCCCCGCCTCCCTGCCTCCCACTTTGTTCTTTTTTGCTTAGGATTTTCTTGGCTATGCGGGCTCTCTTTTGATTCCATATAAAGTTCAAAGTGTTTTTTCCATTTCTGTGAAGAAGGTCGGTGGTAGCTTGATGGGGATAGCTTTGAATCTGTAAATTACTCTGGGCAGTGTGGCCATTTTCACAATATTGATTTTTTTCCTAACCATGAACATGGGATGTTTTTCCATCTGTTTGTGTCCTCTCTTATTTCCTTGAGCAGTGGTTTATAGTTCTCCTTGAAGAGTTCTTTTACATCCTTTGTTAGTTGTATTCCTAGGTATTTTATTCTCTTTGTAGCAATTGTTAATGGGAGTTCGCTCATGATTTGACTCTCTGTTTGTCTACTATTGGTGTATAGGAATGCTTGTGATTTCTGCACATTGATTTTGTATCCTGAGACTTTGCTGAAGTTGCTTATCAGTTTCAGAAGATTTGGGGCTGAGACGACAGGGTCTTCTAAATATACAATCATGTCATCTGCAAATAGAGACAATTTAACTTTCTCTTTTCCTAATTGAATATGCTTGCTTTCTTTTTCTTGCCTAATTGGTCTGGCTAGAACTTCCAATACTACATTGAGTAGCAGTGGTGAGAGAGGGCATCCTTGTCTAGTGCTAGATTTCAAAGAGAATGCTTCCAGTTTTTGCCTGTTCAATATGATATTGGCTGTGGGTTTGTCATAGATAGCTTTTATTATTTTGAGATCTATTCCATCGATACCTAGTTTATTGAGGGTTTTTAGCATAAAGGGCTGTTGAATTTTGTCAAAGCCTTCTCTGCATGCATTGAGATAATCATGTGGATTTTGTCTTTGGTTTTATTTATGTGGTGCATTATGTTTATAGATTTGCATATGTTGAACCAGCCTTGCCTCCAGGGATGAAGCCTACTTGATCGTGATGGATAAGCTTTTTGATGTGCTATTGCAATCAGTTTGGCAGTTTTTTGTTTAAGATGTTTGCATCAATGTTCATCATGGATATTGGCCTGAAGTTTTCTTTTTTAGTTGTGTCTCTGCCAGGTTTTGGTATCAGGATGATGTTGGTCTCATAAAATGAGTGAGGAATGATTCCCTCTTTTTGTATTGTTTGAAATAATTTCAGAAGGAGTGGTACCAGCTCCTCTTTGTACCTCTGGTAGAAGTCGACTGTGAACCCAACTGGACCTGGACTTCTTTTGGTTGGTAGGCTATTAATTGCTATTTCTTTTTTGATTGGGTAGGCTATTAATTGTTGCATTTGCTTTTAGACAGTTTATCTGAAATCTTTGTCAAGGTCTATGTCCAGAATGGTATGTCCTGGGTTCTTTTCTAGGGTTTTCTACAATTTGAGGTCTTACATTCAAGTCTGTAATTCATCTTGAAGGGGTCCAGTTGCAATCCCTTGCCTATGGCAAGCCAGTGATCCCAGCACCATTTATTGAATAGGGCATCCTTTTTCTCGTTGCTTATTATTGTCAATGATCAATGGTTGTAGGTGTACAACATTACTTCTGGGCTATCTATTCTTTTCCATTCACCTATGTGTCTATTTTTGTGCCAGTACCATGATGTTTTGGCTACTGTAACCTTTTAGCATAGTTTGAAGTCAGGTAGTGTGATGCCTCCAGCTTGGTTCCTTTTGCTTGGGATTGCTTTGACTATTCAAGCTTTTTTTAAAAAAAAATTTGCTATGAATTTTAGAATAGATTTTCCTAACTCTGTGAAAAATAATATTGGTTCTTTGATAGGAATAGTAATGAAACTTTAAATTTCTTTGGGTGGTATGTCCATTTTAACAATATTGATTCTTCCTGTCCATGAGCATGGAATGTTTTCCATTAGCTTATGTAATCTGCAATTTCTTCTAGGTGAATTTTCTAATTGCTCCTTAGTGGAATCGAGTATGCCCTACTTCAAGGCATTCATGGGTTTTGTTGCCTCTGCCTGATATGCTCTTTCTCCAGAGAGCTTCATGGCTCATGCCCTCACCTGTCACATCTTTACCTCGAAGTCACATTTTTAAAAAGGCCATTCCTCCTCATGTATCTGTCATTTAAATAGGTCTCCTTGTCATTGCACATATCCCACCTGTGGTTTATATTTTATCCTTAGCAGTTATTGCTATGTAACTTATTTTTTGATAAATTAATTATCTGCCCCTTGCTCCCATTAGAATGCAAACTTCAGGAAGACAGGCATTTTGTAACATTCACTACTTTGAAATATGCTTCCCTGTGCCTGAAAAAGTTGTAATCACATTATCCAAGCGGTGAGTAGCTGATTTGTTGAGTGGATAAATTAGGTCTCTAGTTGTTTATAGTCTGTCTTTTCCACTAAAATATTAGTCTTGTGGGGACAGGAGATTTGTTTTTCTTTGTACTACTTCATCTCCAAGACAAGTAGGTAAATGTTCTCTATTATTTGTTGAATGAATGCATGAAAATTGACTTGAATTTGTGGGGAGCAGAACATTTTTTTTGCCTGGGAATGAACCTGTGTTCCTGGTTTGGATAACTGGTAATTTTTGAAGCTCTTTGCCAGATGGAATTTTAGGGAAGAAGAAAAAAGTCAGGTGATGGTGGGTAAGACAAACAGTACAGCTGCTATTGCTGGTTTTTCAAAAAATATTTTTCACATATTGAATTTGAAATAAGTTTCAGGGCAAATATATATGCAGAGGAGAGAGATAAGGTAGGGATTTCTAGTATTTCTGCCTGATGTTTACTGTTCGTTCTGTGAAGCAAAGTTGAACTGGGACAGAGTGAGATAATGAGAGAGTAAGAGAGTGATTTAGAAGACAGGCAAACATGAAACATGACTGTGGAAAATGGGGCAAGAAAACTAACTTGGGGAACGAAATTGGGTTTATGGACAATACTAAGGGATTGGAGGCAATAAATTTGTGTCGTTTTTAATCCTCAGAGTTTTATGAGTTTTATTTTTCTTTCTTAGCTGGGTAGAATACATCCAGTATTATTATTTTACTAATATACTTCTACGCTTTTGCTCACCAATATGACTTTTAATATTTTGAGTGTAAGATGTGTATAAATACATTCACAGTGGTTGTTTTCATGGTGTTTATGAAATAATTTTTTAACAACTACTAAGACATATAATTCCCTCTAATGTTAACTTTAGTCTTTGATATGGAAGTATGGAAAAATACTGTGGATTATATGAATTAAAAACAATAATCAAAGAGATGACATTTGGAAAGTTATACTGTTGATATTCCCTGAAGGAGGAAGCATTAGAGATTTTCATTCATGGTGGATGTTCAAGGTATATCTCAGTATCTGGAACATATTAGGCAACAAGTCAATGTTTCTGAAAGAAAAATTTGCAATGTGATTAGACACAACACAAACCTGAAGAGAAAATGTGCTTTTTGATTGACCATACTGGCAAAGCTAAACCTCACTGATATTTTGAGGGGAAAGATTAATAAAGAAGGAAAATGAATGAAAACTATTAAAATAGAGAATATAGATAAAAGAGAAAACAGTTTTCAAGAGTGGAAGGATGAAACAGCAGGAGAAGTTTCTTATGAAAGGAAACAATCAAATCATTTTAAAGTATTGAGAAATGAGAATGTAAAAGCAATATGGTCTTTAGCAAAGAGAGAGGTGGAAATACAGTGCCCTGTAGATATTGAGCTGAAGAAAGACAGGCTCTTCCAGCAAGTCGGTATCTCATGATTATTTTATAAACTATACCACCAGTAAGGCAAATGCTCAAACCTTCAAACAGAGCTCCAAACTTTTTCATACACAATTCATCTTGTATACCAGAATATAACCTCCACGAAATTTATGGTCTATCTTTTCTTTATCACACTGAGTATATCAGTGCCTGACATAGAAAAATCATTTCATAAATGTAAATATTTATTTAATGAATGAATGAATCAATCAATTAACCACTAAAAAGATGTGCAGGCTGCCTGCAGCAGGCTAAAAATCTTCAAAAGATATTTCTAAATGATAATTTTATATTCATCAACTCTCATGATACAGTTCTCAAAGATTCAAGAAAGGTTAAATTATGAATAGCATTTTGTATTATATAAAGGCTACCAAAGTAGATTTATTTAAAAATTATTTTTTATTATTGTACTTTAAGTTCTGGGGTCCATGTGCAGAATGTGAAGGTTTGTTACATAGGTATACACATGCCATGGTGGTTTGCTGCATCCATCACCCCGTCATCTACATTAAGTATTTCTCCTAATGCTATCCCTCCCCTAGCTCTCCACCCCCTGTTATCCCTCCCCTAGCTTCCCACACCCTGAGAGGCCTCCAGTGTGTGATGTTCCCATCCCTGTGTCCATGTATTCTCATTGTTCAACACCCACACTTGAGTGAGAACATGTGGTGAGAAATGCAAATCGAACCACATTGAGATACCATTTCACGCCAATTAGAATAGTGATCATTAAAAAATCTGGAGACAGCAGATGTTGGAGAGGATGTGGAGAAATATGAACACTTTTACACTGTTGATGGGAGTGTAAATTAGTTCCACCATTGTGGAAGACAGTGTGGTAATTCCTCAAGGACCTAAAAATAGAAATTTTATTGTTTGACCCAGCAATCCCATTAGTGGGTATATATCCAAAGGATATAAATCATTCTATTATGAAGACACATATACATATATGTTTGTATGTTTATTGTGGCACTGTTTACAATAGCAAAGACCTGGGACAAACCCAAATGTTCATCAATGATAGACTGGACAAAGAACATGTGGCACATATACACCATGGAATACTATGCAGCCATAAAAAATGATGAGTTCATGTCCTTTGTAGGGACATGGATGAATCTGGAAACCATCATCCTCAGCAAACTGATACAAGAACAGAAAATCAAACACCACAGGAGCATCACACACTGGGATCTGTTGTGGGAGACTAGGGGAGGGACAATGGGGAGTAGGGAGGTTGGGGAGGGATTAACATGGAGAGAAATAGCAGATATAGGTAACAGGGGTATGGAGACACTATACCACATTGCCATGTATGTCCTATGCAACAATTCTGCATGATCTGCACATGTACCCCAGAAGCCAAAGTACAATAAAAACATATTTTTAAAAAGTCCTCAGTCCCTTATTTTTCTTTTTACACCTTTACCATTTGATTCATCAGTATTCTATTATAAACACTATCACCTCCTATTCAATGATCAAATAAATTGTTCCATCTTTCCTCCTTGCTTTTATCATTGGTTTAATTATTTTTATGTTCCGTATCACATATGTTTGCAATTATTAGTTTACTCTCATTTTCATCTTTGCGACAAAATTGTTAGATATAAAATCCCCATGTAAAAATGTTCACATTTTATTTCTTTGAATTTTTTTAATGTTGCAATTTATTTCCTTGCTTTGCATATTGCATTTTAGAAGTCTGACAAGGGTCTAATTCTTTCGTGGTTGTAAGTTATTTGATCTTTACCTGAATGCTCTGAAGATTTTTTGGTTTATTCAAAATCCGTATCTTTATTGAGTTCAGAAAGAAGGGAGAGCACCGATTTGAAGAATTGTCCTAGACTGTTCATATAGCATAGCATAGCACATGACTGTGTGATTTTCTCTCCTTTTTCACAATTCATAATACAATATGGATTAAAAATGAGGTATTTTGTTGTTCTTTATTTCTCTGAAGGTTTATACATAGTTTGGTGAAGATTAATTGAACTAAGGAAAACCCAAAGACTAAAGGGAAATTCTTTACATCTGCTTTTAAGGTTAAGCTGCCCCAAACCTACAGTGAATGGTCTTCTAGAATTGTGCCTAGCACATAATATGAGCTCAGTAAATATTTGTTAAATAAGCAGAACTAGTGGAAAAAGTAGGTAATTAAAATTTCTGACCTACTGTTTTTTAAACATTATGCAAGGTGCCATGTAGATTCATAGTTATTTTAATTTTTACAATACTTTTCAAAATAGGAAATAAAGTAAAAAAGAGGTATTTTAAGTCTTCAAGCTACTCCAAGATGTAGTTAGAATAGTGGAGAAAATATAAATATTTGGACACAAAAGCGATTGGGATTGTATTTTCTATTTACTGTTAACTGTGATATAAAATATATTTCTTAATTTCACTGACACTTTCAAGACAAAATCTGATCATTTTATTTTTTTAAAGAAATGTATTAAAATAAACTTACTCTCCTCCACATATGTATGCAAATACGTGAGTACTAATACATATCATGATGCGTGTGAGGTAATAGGTGATTGTGTTAATTTCCCAGGGCCAACAAAGTTCCGGTAACAGAGTGGCTTAAAATAAGACAAATGTATTGTCTCACAGTTCTGCAGGTTTAAAGTCTAAGATCAAAATGTTTATAAGGGCCATACTCCCACTGAAGCCTGTAGGATAATTCTTCCTTGCCTCTTTATAGCTTCTGGTGGTTTTCTGGCTATCTTTGGTACTTCTTTATGTCCAGGTGTATAACTTCAGTCTCTGCCTTTGCAATTACATGGTGTTTGCATATTTCTCTATGTCTTCTTTCCTCTGTGTTTGAATTATCCCTTTTTATAAGGACACCAGTCATACTGAATTAGAGCCCATCCTAATGACCTCCTTTCAATTTGATTAAGTTTGTAAGGACTCTATTTCTAACTAAGGTCATACTCACAGGTTCTGGGCATTAGGATTTCAACAAATCTTTTTGAGAGAGGACACAACTCAACCATAACAGTAATCTATATTTTGTGTTTAATATTACTTTGTTCAAATTATATAATTTATTAGTGATTGAATAGAAAACGGGATTCAACATAAGACTTTCGATTTCAGTCTTAAAATGCTTTCAACAATTCTAAGCATGTCTTCCTACAACCAAAAGAGATTTGGAAGTAGAAAATAATGTATTTGATTTAGAATGGATTGCATTTAAACTGACATTTAGAGGGTCATTTATAATTGTCCATTAGAGAGCTTGTAATTTTAATCTATGTCTTCTCATAAACGTGTACAGCCAACCAACCTCATCAACAAAACAGAGGCATTACCCCAAGGCAGCTTATAATTGATTTTAGAGAACTGGTTTGTGATTTTTACTATCTGCTTAAATTGACTATTCAAATTAAGATCTTTCTTCAAATGTTCATTGCCATAGAGAGTTCAGCCTCTTTAAAGTATATATGTGCTTTCCTCCACTTCTTTCTTCTCACCTCTTAAACGAACCTAGTCATCCTGAAAGCCTTCTTCAAGCTTTCTTCAAATGTCTATTCATGGGAATAACAAAATAAATATTTACATCCAGTGAAAATTAAACCTTCCCCACTTTCAAAGAATTTTTCAATTAATCTTTTGACTTTTTAGGAAGCAACCATCAGGTAAATCTGTGTTTTGGGCCTTTGAGCAAGGTATTTTGTTGCTCTCTCACACATGAATGCCATGTACAAGATTTTTAAAATTTTTAAAATTAGAATGTATTATTACAATGCTTATTTTCACCTGTATCACTTCATAAAACTTAAAAAAAAAATTCTGGCAATTAAAAACCCAAAAGTTTAACGATCTCAGATTTTGGGTGGTGGAAAATGTTAAGCTTTCCGGCACAACAGCCTTGTCTCTATACATCTAAGCAAGTCTATTGTTTTAACATATTTCTTCCTGGATATGCTCCATTGGTTGATGAAGCACTGTAGAACCACCTTGTTCTGCCTTTTGATTAAATAATGCAAACTCCCACTTCCCATGTACAAGGCCATTAGTATTCATGATTGGCAATATTTCCAACAGTTTTGTCGGTCTTACAGTGAAAGTCATTATCTCTACAGATTTACCATTTTGTATATTAAGCTCTAAAGATTTTGTAAATGTTCACAAGAACAGAACTTCATAACTTTGGAAAATAACTTTCTAATTACTTTATGTTACTGTTCACTTGAAAGAGCTAGAGGACAAGGAGATAAATAATTTTGCAAATGTTTTCCATAATTAAGGACACTTGGATATGCCTGATGAATGCTAATGCCATTCATGAATTATGTAGTTTGAAAACTGATTTTTAAATAATTGGAATTTGTTTTCCTTTTACTCAAGCTCTGTTGATTTACATGCTTTTTTGTTATTTATTTATTTTACATTTGAAGTCATTTGAGACAGTTTAGAGTACATGTTTTAAAAACCACTAAATGACCATGAAGGAAATCAACAGATTAAAACATTGTCATCACTTTTATAAAGAGGAACATCGTTTTTCAACTGTATCAATTTTTGCAGTTTGTGTACAATTTTCCTGTATAAATTGTATGCTATTTGTTTAGCCATAAAAGAAAAATAATGTAGATAGTATACATGATTTTATACTTTTGCAAGGCAATATAATTAATGGTTGGCAAAATGTCAGGTTATTTTATAGAAGTGCTTGATGTTACAAAAGCTATTTACAAAATTCTAAATGTAGAAAAGATTGCATTGACGATATAACCATCATTTCTTATCATAGCTGAGGTTTCTTTTGAAGAATGTAAGCTACACAGAAAGAAAACTAATAGAATGCTTTTAACAGCAAGTTCAAAATGACCTTTTCTCAGTTATGAAAGGAATGGTTTTATTGACTTGTTTGTACTATTTTTATTTGAAAGGAGAGCTTGACACATCTTTATGGATTCTTAAACCCACCCATCAGTGGATATTAAAGTACCACATAGGTAGTTACAACAGCTACTGCCCTGTTTATCAAACAAAATCCTTAATGTCTGATGTAATGACCTCCAGAAACTTCTACAGAATCCTTTGCTCTGACTGTGGGTCTGGATGTGGCAGCTTCCACAGACTGGTCTGTAGTTTGACTCTAGATATTTTATAGCTTGTTTTCTGGATTCTCCTTAATGGCTGTTTTGATTACTCAGTAAGTGGGTCCCCTAGGTAGACTTGACAAAATAGACTGCAGACTGCAAGATAACCATGAGCCTTATTGGTCCAAATATTTAACAGTTGCATATTTAAGACAACTTTGCCATATTATGATAGTACTACACCATGTCTTCAGATATCCATATTTGTGTATTATAATTGAGAAAAAATAGATGAGCACTAAAACACAAAGGTTTGGCTTCAATGAAACTTGGGTTTGAGTTTTGGCTCTACTATGTCCTAACTATGCGAACTCGGACAAATTAGTCTTTGTGAGTTTTCATTTTCTGTCCTCCAAGTTGTCTTTAGTGCCTATCTCACACGGTTTTGATAGTTATGTGGGCTGGTTCTAATTCACAAGATTGTCATGTTCAGATGATAATATATATTAAGGACCTAGCAATGAATGATCACTGTGAGGTTTTTTTTTTTTAGTTTTATATTAGTTTACCTAAATATCAAAGCTCAATCTTTAGGAATATTTATAAATAATTCCCTTTTAATTATAGCCATTGTGATCTCACACATCATTCATTTTATAAATTTATCCTTTGGAAACTTAATTGTTACTTACTCAGACCTTTGATGGCATCCTTAAACTTTCTTCAAATTACATGTTTCCTAAATAACCAGTCATTTTATTTTAGGCAAAAGTGTACAAAAATTGTTTTTATACAAAGTTATTTTTCTTTTTAATCAAAAAAATCTTTAAATCTATAACTTTATGTTTCTCTCTAGAATTTATTTTGTATATTGATTTTATTTGTTTAATACATATTTTGAATCAAAGTTTAAATAACCCCCAAATTAAACAAAATATTTTTCTTTTTAATAAAAACACATTTATGTATTTCTTATATTTTTTATATGTATTAATACACCCAAATATATTTAGTCTTTTTATGAAATTTAGGAAATGAAGAATACATTTATGTTCAGCAATTTGTGTGTGTGTGTTTTTTTAATTTTACTTTAGGTTCTGGGGTATATGTGTAGATCAAGCAGGATTGTTGCATAGGTACATATATAGCAAGGTGGTTTGCTGCCTCCATCCCCTCATTACCTATACCTGGCATTTCTCCCCACGTTATTCCTCTCTGCCCTACCCCCTCCCCACTTTCCTTCCCCTAGACCCCCCACAACAGACCCCAGTGTGTGATGCTCCCCTCACTTTGTCCATATGTTTTCATTGTCCAACACCCACCTATGAGTGAGAACATGCAGTGTTTGACTTTCTGTTCTTGTGTCAGTTTGCTGAGAATGATGGTTTCCAGATTCATCTATGTCCCTACAAAGGACATGAACTCTTCATTTTTGTTTTCTTAATAAGAAAGACTCAATCAAATAGATAGAGCTCCACGTGGCTATAGTCATAACTTCTGCTACCAAATTTGTATAAAAAATTACTAGATTAAAAGCTTCTGATAAATAAAGAATACGTAAAAAAAATGTGGTATGTATACACAATGAAATACTATTCATATTCTAAATATATAAGAAACCCGCACAATATTCAATAAAAGAAAAGTATACAAAACAAGTTTTCAGCTGAAATTCCATTTCAGTGATTGAAATGGAGTTCAGCAGCAAAAAAAAAAAAAAAAAAAAAAAAAAAAAAAATGGTCAGCTAAACAATGGGCAAAGGACACGAACAGACAATTTCTATAAGAAGACATACAAATGGCTATTAGGTATTTGAAGAGGTTCTCAATATCACAAATAATCAGATAAATGAAAATCAAAACCACAGTGAGATACCACCTCACACCTAGGATGACTATTACCAAAACGGCAAAGATAACTAGCATCGCAAGGGTGTAAAGAAAAGGGAGGCCTTTTACATTGTTGGTAGAAATGTAAATTTGTATAGTTATTATGAAAAGCAATATGAAAGTTCCTAAAAATTAAATATTAAACTACCATATATATGATCCAGTAATTCCAATTCTGGGAGATGAAATTAGAATCTCAAAGAGATATCTGTGCCGTCATGTTCCTTGCAATATTACTCACAATAGCTGAGATATGGCCACAATCTAAGTGATCATGGATGAATTAATGAATAAGAAAATTATGGCATATATATATATATATATATATATATATATATATATATTATTTAGCTATTAGGGAAAAAATTCTACCACATAAGACAACATGGATAAACCTGGAGGATATTATGCTGTATGAAATAATCCATGTGCAGAAAAATGAAGTATAAGTGAATTTTTTTAAAGTTTAATGGATCCCATGAGCAGAAAGAATGGTGGTTGCAAGGGGTAAGAGGTAAGTATGGAGGAAAGGGGCAGTATTGGTTAACATGAACAAACTTTCAGTTATGAGATAAATATGTTCTGGGGATCAAGTGTACAGCATGAGTAGATGGATGTGTTTATTAATTTTATTGTGGTAATCATTATACAAAGTGTGGCTATACCAAGTTAAATATATCAAACCATCACATTGAATACCCTGAAGATATGTAATCTCTGTCAACTCAATATTTTAGAAAAGGAGCTATTGATATTTTATGTTCTGCCTATACCCAAGTTTCCTGTTAAATATACTGTCAAAGACATTCAACAAATTTATTAAGTGCAAAACCAAGCTGTTACTCTAGATTTCTCATTTTCTTATCCCCACCATCTGTGTCCTATCAACCAACAAACCCCCTATAGAGTCTACCACCATTTCTTGCCTGGATTACTATAATAATCTTAGACTCTAGGCTTCTATACCAGAGTTCTTACACTTCATGAACCACACGGCAGAAAGTTGTCAATCAGATCACTTCCTTGTCTTAACTGGAAATCTTTAATGTCTTTCCATTATGCCTGAAATTTCATTAAAAAATTATCACCAAGGTCCTGGAGCTCCTGCCTAATCCAATCCCTTCTTAATTTTATCTCCCAATATTGCCTTTTTCATTGACTAAAATCTAACCACAATAACTTTGTCACTACTCCTTCATCACGCAAAAATTATTTCTACCTTTCCACCTCTTCTGGGGAGTTTTTAAACATTGAAGCCTAGACCTTATTCCAATTAAATAAGAATTTATGGGCATGGATTAGTCATTTCCCTCCATGAGAGAATATTAAAAGACCCATATAGGTGGTGACATCATGAGCGTCTTTGAATCTGCTATGGTTGCCTCGGTTCTGTCTCTGTCTCTGATCCTAACTATGGATTAATGGTAACAGTTCATATGGCTGCAGCTTCTCCTGTACCTCTTTGATGAAGCATGACCTATCCTTTTTATTCTACTAAAATAACTTTCTGCTATTTTATGAACCTCAGATATTTTATACCAGTAGAGTCTAATTATTCTACTGATTTCCTTAATGTTATTGATGTAATTTTATATTTAGAGTTTCTAATCTCAACTACTTTATTTAGAGCCCAGCTTCATCTATAAAAAAACAAAAATCCATCAAAACCATTTATTCTGGAACAAGGTTCAATATTAAGGACTGATTTTTCTTATTATTAAGGCTTACTAAAATGGTACTACTTTTCTTACTTCAAGGTAATAATTCTATTCATACTTTTAATAAACATTTTATTTCCATTGTAAATTTGATTTCTTGTCCATGCATTAAGATGAACATGTTTTATATAAGTTTTGCAATATCTAAGCAATATATTTTCATATCAAACTATTATTTTCCTTTAGGATTGTTTTACTTAGGAGAAATTCTTTGGAAAGTATTCTCATAATAATTTAGCTAAGATACTTTTCTGAAGTGCTTTTAGGACTGTTAAGCTTTTTTACACCCTTGAGAAATACTCTAATTTTAGGTGTGAGGCTTGAATAACTTGAATTTAGTTATTTTTTCCTGATTTACATTCACGTCTTAGGCTTCCACAATTTCTACTTTCTTGCTCTAAGTAGCACAGAACTGTGAACTCTGGTATTAACATATAATGTAACTATTACGTACAGCCGACCTTGAAAAATATGGGTTTGAACTGTGTGGCTCTTTGCATTAGTCAAAGAATTCTGCCTGTAGCTCTCACCCCTGTGACAGCAAGACCAACTTCTCTTCTTCCTTCTCCTCCCCAATCTACTCAATGTGAAGACGCCGATGAGGAACTTTATGATAGAGTTTCGCTTAAATGAATAGTAAATATGTTTTGTTCCTTATAATTATTTAAATAACATTTTTTCTTCTCTAGCTTATTTTATTGTAAGAATACAGCATATAATACATGTAACATAAAAAAAAGTGTTAATCCACTCTTTATGTTATCAGTACAGCTTTTGGTCAACAGTAGGCTAAACGAGTAGTTAGGTTTGTAGAGTGTCAGCAGTTTTAGGTAGATTTTTGACTGTGCAGGGTTAATGCTCCTAATCATCCTGTTGTTCAAAGGTCAACTGTAAAATGTTATTTTGTTCTGTGACTTACAGGGACTTTTCACTCATTGCATCACTCTATCAAGGGCTCTGCCCTCATTATCCTGCCATAGTTTTGAAGATTCTATTGGGAATAATTGCTATCAGATAAATTCATTGCTGCTGTATAAAACCAGAGGATGTGTGTGTGTATGTGTTTCCTTAGCTTCCAGTTATTAAGGGTGCATTTTATATAATTAAATCATTAATAAATATTTCATTGAAAATTATCATCATATATTCAGTCACATGCACCAAATACTGCATGCACACACAACAACGTGAAGAAACATACACATATTTGTGAGTACAATTAAGTGGTAAAATTTAAAGTCTGTGGAGAAATGATTAATACATTTATTATCTATCAGCTTCCTACACAAAGATCGATTGTAGCCCTTTACACGTAATAAAATACCAATATGAAAATTTGTATCGACTGTATTAGTTTTAATTAGATTATTTATTTTAACAAGCTTAAAGGTAAAGCATTTCTTTGTATAAATCTCTCCTTAAAAAACAAACAACTTATAAAAATTTAAACTGGTATTTCAGAAAGAGAGAAGGTAAAAAATTCAACAAATATATATTTTACTTCTACAAAATATCACATTGGGCCTCAGAGATATAAAGATAAGGTCTATTTCCACAAAGTATTTTTAAGCCAGTTTAAGTTTTAAAACTTAAGTTTTAAAATAAAGGAAAAAAAGACTAATTCTGCAAGAGGTAGTGTCAGTTTAAAAGAATATTATGTCAGATATGTGTGGACCAGAATGGTTGTAGGAGACTCTAAGGAGAATAGGAAGTTCTTTAAGAGTGAGAAAGAAAGTCCAAAAGAAAACTTAGAGTGAAAGGCAAAACTAAGTTTTAGGAAACAAATTGAGAGGTCATATCCAAGAATTGTTGTCTAATGTAAGCTGTAGCGGGAAGAAACTTGAAAGTGTTGACTTGCATTATTTTTTGACAAGACTTGAATATTATCTTTACAACTGTAAAGATGCTTAGAAGGTTATCGCACGAACAAGGAAGAAAAGTCACATATTTCTCCATATGTCTTTTCTTAAAAATATGCATTCCTGTGGTCTCCAATTACTTTAGCCACTTAGGATTATTTAGCAATTTTACACTAGTTTATTTACTCATAAATAGGAATAAGACATTGTCCTTAGGGAAAACACTGATACAAAATAGAGATGACACTGACCATGGTAAAAATCTCAGGCTATCTGAAGTAAGGCAGCCTGAGTCTTTAATCATAGATATAGAAATACGTGCAAACATAACCTTGGAAACATGAAAAGAATCATGCCACGTAATAGTTCGGTAAGGAAGAATGAAAATAATGCTAAATTTAAAAGAAAAAAATGTCTTCATTCATTTTTAGAACCACCCATAAGAAAGGCCTGACTTATGATACTAAAGGTATGATTTAATAGTACTGTTTTTCACTGGAGATGAATTTTGAAACAGAATGACACTCCTATGCTGTGGTTTGCCTCACCCACGCTGAGGGAGTATAAAAGACTGGTTGTAGATGGTAATATTCATTCTTAGGAAACTCACCTTCAACACCAAACCAAATCTTCAAACCTTGACGAAATGAGCTGCTGCTACGGCAACTCTTATAGGGGCCTTGGCTATGGCCTTGGTGGTTTCAGTGACTATGGCTATGGCACCAGCTATGGCCTTGGTGGTTATGGTGGTTATGGCTGTGGCTACTTCCACCCCGCTTTCTATAGGCGATGCTGGTCATCTGGATTCTTCTAAAAATGATATTTTCCATTTTTCACTTCTCATCTTTTTATAGTGTTTATGAACTTTTAAGATACCCTTAAAATCAGCAAAATTTTGGAAAGGACACTTAAGAAGAAACTGCAATATAGGCTGCACACTGAATCAGTGGAAACCTATGTGTCTGAACAGGAGTTTCAGTGAAGCTTGACCTTCTCATTCCCGAAACATTGTTGACATGAAACTTTCATCATATATTCTGTAATAATTCTGGGCACAGTCTAATAAATATTTTTCACAAGCATAAAACCCTGGGTTCATTTCTTCTTATTCATCCCAACACAACTAATTTTTTTGTTTTGCAATATCTTAATAATCTTTTTGCATTGAACAATCTTTTTTTTTTCCTATGGGATTATTTACTTCACATCAGTTCCCTTATGCATGACACTCTCTGATGCTTTATGAATATGACCCCTTCACATGATATGGATTTTGCTCATTTCGTTTTTCCACTTGATTTGGAATTCCAAAGGACTAAATAATTGTGGACTTTTGGAATTCTGATGGAGATACTTTTACCACAAAGTTTAAAGTTCCATATAAAACCTGCTCTGTTTTTAATATCATTATGTATAATTAAGAATGGTAAGAATGGTTAGTGCTGAAAGGGGCTGGGTATCGTACTTGATGCCATCAGATATTGTTGAATTACTGAGCTGTGCAACAAAGACAGATATATAGGTAGGTAGGTAGATAAATAGATGGTAGATAGAACATAGATAGAGATAGATTATGGCTCTGTCTTCAGGATACTTTGGTGCTATGTTTCTACTTAGAAGACAAAGGTATTATATTTACCTCACTTCATCTATTCTAAAATCAGAGTAATTCTTCTACTGTTTTACACCTATTTGGTTACTGCTATTTTTTTCCTTATTAAAGCATTGATGGGAATTGTCTTCTATAACTTGTTCCTGACCTTTTGTCTTCAGCAATGACTCTGGTTGTTGATATATCTCATATTTAGCTTCCTTGGATTTCTCTTATTTCTGAATCTCAGATGCTGTTATTCCTGATCTTCCACTTACTCAACTATGTGGCCTCTTGCAATGTATTGGAATTAATTCTCCAAAGTAATTCAACAGTGTATTCAAGAACGAAAAACATAACACCAGCAATGATTTCTTTCAATAACTTAGAGAAATTAGGCACGATTATAAGCCTGATACTCACTGATTTCATAGAGAATTTAAGCTTCTCAAATAATTAAGTAGTGAGTACTTATGCAGTACTGCAGTAAATCTAAGAAGTGGCCCTACTGAATGGAGGCTATTTTACCAAAAAAATAAGAAACACGAAAATACAATTCTAATTGGTTTCATTATTCTTAATATGTCCTTATGTTTTACATATTTTTTCTTGTTTCGTACATATCAAAACACCTTCAGATAAAATGGTATGTTGTCTGAATTATTTTCCAAATTATGAAAACAGGACGTGATTATAGATATAAATGAAAGATAATTTAGAATGAATTGATTGTAGCTGAAGTTGGGTGACATTCCTCTAAGATTTCACTACACTATGTTACCACTTTTATAGTTTTTTATGCCAGAATAATAAAAAACTGCACCAAAATTAAAAGTTCTACCATCAAAAATATGATAGGACTTAAAGAACACGGAAAGATAGATACCACAGTGCTGACATAAAAGATGGTATTTCCCCTGAACTTGCAAAAAGACTGAGACCTTGAACTAGCTGACCAAAGGAATAACCAATGAGGCCAGAAGCAGATGTATTGTTTCAGATAGAAGAAAAAAAAAAAACATTATGTTAATGAAAAAAGTTAGGGAAAAGTATAGGTTCAAATTTGATATCATATCATTGGACTGAATATAGGGTTGTAGAGCTTCACATGATGAGTACCCTTTTCCTTACTTCATGTATTTGAAGATGTCAAAGAGGACAGTGATTTAAAAACAGTGTTTTAAAAAGTTTGAATTTAAAAAGTTGCTGATGCAGTTTCCCTGGCATCTTTTAAGAAGGTCACAACTCCTGCTTTGGGCCTTTGTTAGTGACTGGAATATAAAGAAATGAGTTTTAAGGAGACATATTTCAAAATAGTCAAGAGCTGCTAATGTAAGTAATGAGAATAAGCAATGCAAGATCAATCCGAGGTTTCAAAGTTAAGTGACAATAAAGAAAGCTAAAGATGCAGTAATAATAAAGTACTTAAAAGTGGAAACATGTTTCAATAAAAATCCATGTAATGAATTCTTTCAGACAGTTTGTATTGATAGTGTGCATTAGATATTGAAGTAAAAATATAGTCTACAGAGTTTTTTTACATTTGTGATTCCATGTAGTTATTGTCTACATATTTATAATATTTACTAAGATAATTAGTTTCCTTAACTTTTATTTTCTGTACAGGGGTACATGTGTAGGTTTGTTATATAGGTAAATTGCATGTCATGGGGGTCTAGTGTACAGATTAATTCACCACCAAGGAAATAAGTATAATGCCCAATAGGTAGCTTTTATATCCTTATCTTCCTTCCACCCTCCACCTACTAGTAGTCTCCAGGTGTCTGTTGTTCCCTTTTTTTGTGTCCATATGTACTCAAAGTCAAACTCCCACTTACAAGTGAGAACACATGGTATTTGGTTTTCTTTTTCTGCATTAGTTTTTGCACAATAATGGCCTCCAGCTCCATCCATATCCTACAAAGAACATGATCTCATGCCTTTTTATGAATGCATGGTATCTCATGATGTATATGTACCACATTTTCTTTATCCAGTCTACAGTCGACGGACATTTTGCTTGATTCCATGTCTTTGCTATTTTGAATAGTACTGTGATGAACATACACATGCATGTTTCTTTATGGTAGAATGATTTATATGCCTTTAGGTATATATCCAATAATAGAATTTCTGGGTCAAATGATAATTCTGGTTTAAGCTCTTTCTGGGTCTAATGATAATTCTGGTTTTAGTTCTTTCAGAAATCACCAAACTTCTTTTCACAATGGCTGAACTAATTTACATTTCCACCAGCAGTGTATAAGCTTTCCCTTTTCTCTACAACCTCATCAGCATGTTATTTTTTTCACTTTTTAATAATAGTCATTCTGACTGATGTGGAGTGTATAGAGAACAGCAAACTTCTCGAAAAAAAAATCAAAGATGAAGTATGTAGTTTCCAGATCCAGAAGGACCTTCGAATACTCCCTGTTGTTATAAAGGATCAATAATTCTGTGATTTTATCCAAGGCATTCCTGTAAAATATATAAAAAATTTTAGGAATAATTGTTTCATATCAAAATGAACTGTACATAAATACCTATAAAAGGAACTAATTAAGTTATAATGTACTTTTGATATGGTATGATAAGGACTTAAATTAACATAATAGTAACAGGAATGGGCAGGAATGGTTAGATACAAGATACTGTGTATATTGGTTGTGTTAATAGCCTTAATTTTTCATGCCTTAATATATTCACCCTCATGGTAGTGAACAACTATTCTGACTTTGGATTTTTCCATGAGACTAATAAGTCAATGGGACTCATGTGACTCAAGTACAGGCTTGAAAAACATTTGCATGTATTTGATAATCTTCTGGTATAAATGTTGTTATGTTTAAAGAACTGCGTTTGTTCTTATTGGCCAAGGTTGAGGCTTAATTCCGAAAAGAGCTCAAGGAAGCCTGATTAAAGTTTGACCAAAGAAAGAGTCTTTGATGCCAGCAAGCCTAAGCTGAAGAATGTGTGCTCCTGAAAGAATTCTAGTGCAAATTCTAGTAGCAGGTGCTAATGTCTCCCAAATCTTCATGGATTGCACTATCAGGAAAATGTTTTATCCTGTTGAGATTGTATAACCATTCTTACACGTGGGGTCTTTAGTGTGCAATCTCTGTTAATTAGTAAATAAGAACTCCTTAGCTTGTATAGCAAAAAGTGTTTTAATTATTTTTTAAGGAAATCATTGCCAATAATGAACTTTAAATTCTGATGTCATTTAAAAAGTTTTCTGTGAAATTTGTCCTTCCATATTTTAAATTATTTTTTCACCATTGTTTTCTAAAACAACCAGAAATCAGGTTAAATTTAACAGGGAAAGATATAGTCTTATCTTTCATGTATATTTCCTAAGTGTCTTGGCACTTCTTCATTACTGTTTTCTGTCTTTTGAATAGCTTTTCTTCTTTTCAGTGTCTACTGATCTCTCACACCTCTAAAAGCACAGGTCAAACTGATTTTCCTCAAAGGACTAGTCTTTTATTTATTGTAAGTGACAGTTTCTTTTTATGTTGGGTATACTTTTATTTACAATTCCATCATTATACATACATATGCTGCCAACTATTCAAACAAATTTTATTTGTTATTTATCTCTCTCTCTAGAATTAAATGTGTTCAGGCAGGACCATATTTCAGTTATTTTTGTATTCTACTCAATTTAGTAGACATTTATTACTTTTTATAGCATTCTAGAGACAGTGGTAACTACTGAGAATACTAAGATGAACAAGGTAAAATTAATTCCTTTGAAGAGGATTATGTATTATACCATTTTTGAGGAAAGAAAATGCATAGAAGAAAGTCAGTTTTTATGTGATAATTCTTAAACTTAACTTTGTCAGAGGGAAACTCTTCATAGAAGATTTGAAGTTTCAGTTAAATATTGAAAAATATACTCCATTCTTGCCAAATAAAGAGGATGAAGGAAAAAAATGTGCCTAGAGGCATGAGAAATGATATCCATCCATGAGGAATGCAAATTATTCTCTATTCTTATAGTATAGTATAACTTGCCTAACCAATAGCTGTGTCATATAATTAAAAACTGGCGAGATGATACTATAAAGCTTTCAACAATCTGAAACCAAGGCACCATCAATGAATAGTAACACAAAGGTTAAAAACATAATACTCGTAAAAAGAGATAATGTAAGTAAAAATGTATTTAATGTATTACATAGGAAACGAGCAAGATGGTAAACCTGGTTCAGAGAAAAACACAAGAAACAAAGATATTCATTATTAGTAAATAAAGGAAGTGCTGAGATACCTAAGTTAGACAACAAATTAATTCATTTGTAAAATAAACAAGTCATCACAGTTTTCTATTCTTATGCCATGGAAATCACTACACTTCAGTTTAATAGTTGGAAAATGCTGGACTGAAGTCCATTGTGCAAATAACATTTTATTCCCCTGCAGAGTCACACTTCTCATAAAATGTGCTTAGCAGATATTAAAACATGATATATAGAACTGCCAGTTTCAGTTTTGTCATATAAAAAGCTTAGAAGTAATCACTACTATCCTTAAAACAAGCAAAATCTGGACAGGTCTCAAATTAGCTAATTTTCTTGAATGCATTAGATAACTAAAGTCACTAGACAACCTACTACTGCAAACCTAAAAAGCATACACATCCAGAATGATGCAGCTACCCAAGCCTGCTTGCCTACAGCAGAATCTTCTCTAGTCATAAACTGATAAAAGTACTAACACGGTGGGATTTTTTGTGAACTTTTAGAGGCAGAGTGAGACTGCCTGAGACTGAGAAACCACTTGGGGGAGAGTGTGAGAAAGACCCCCATAATTTCCTGGTTTGCCCTTCAAAAACCCTACCAGATTTTTACTATGGAGATCCAAAGATGCCCTCTTGATTTTGAAAAGGGGAAGGGAAGAATAACCATCCTGAAAAAATGACCAACCTTCTGTGTTAAAGAGGTCTATCCTATAAGAGAAAGAAGAATAAAGAAAAGAACGAACAACAAACGTTGCTGAAGTGCAATTCTGAAACTTCAGTTCACCTAGGGAAAGGGAATTACCATTCCAGCAACCTCCAGCCTTCTTGTCCAGCCTAAAGTAAGAGAAGGGCCATATGCAACAAGGATCAGGGCTTCTAGGAAATAGATGCAGAATAGTTGAAATACATGAAAAATACATGAAGAATGCTGCAATTGAAGAACAGAATGGGGGAAAGGAGGTAAAGCCATATAACTAGAAGAAAATAGCACAGGTAGGAGCAGGAAGACAGAGCTTCTGTTTTAAAAATGATATTTAATCAGAAAACTATATAATGGTCTCTTTCTCTTTAGCTTACCCCCAAACCACCAACCCAGGCTTACCAACAAAACCATCAATATAATAAATAGAAGTGGCCAAAGGTGAAAGAGCTAAATGTCACAGGCTCTCTGAGGAGAATCATATTTATGGCAGTGAAGATCAAAGTCAACAGAAAAGATGAGAAAAGAAAAAGAAAAAGGATACTGAAAACATTTGAAACTCTCTGGAACATAAAGGTACAGCAAACATTAAAAAAAAAGCCAGCATCATCCTGATACCAAAACCTGGCCCAGACAGAACAAAATAGAAAATTTCAGGCCAGTATCCCTGATGAACATCGATGTAAAAATCCTCAATAAAATACTGGCAAACCAAAACCAGCAGCACATCAAAAAGCTTACCCAGAACAATGAAGTCAGCTTTATCCCTGGATGCAAGGCTGATCCAACATACCAAAATCAATAAATGTAATCCACCACATAAACAGAACCAATGGCAAAAACCACATGATTATCTCAATAGATGCAGAAAAGACCTTTAATAAAATTCAACAATTCTTCATGCTAAAAGCTCTCAGTAAACTAGGTATTGATGGAACGTTATCTTATACAACTAGACAATATTAATCAAACAACTTCATTAAAAAATAGGCCAAAATAATCTGAATAAATACCTCACTAAAGAAGACATACAGATGGCAGATAAGTATTGTAAGTGATATGCAACATCATGTGTTATTAGAAATATGCAAATTGAAACACCAATGAAATGTTGGCAAACACCTTTTAAAATAGATAAAATTCTAAAAACCTGAGAATACCAATTGCTATCAAAGATGTGGACCAGTAGGCACTCTATTTTTTGCTGAAATAAATTTAAAGTGGTGCAGTTGCTTTGGAAGACGGTTGGCAGTTTCTCACAAAGCTGAACATTGTCTCGCCATACAGTCCAGAAACCACACTCCTAGATATAGACCAATTTATTTTAAAACTGCATTTCCATACAAAAGTTGGCATTCAAATAGCAGCATTATTTATAATCACACAACAATGGTAGGTGAATAAATTAAAAAACAGTGGTATATTCATACAATGGAATATTATTCCGTGATTAAAAAAAAAGAATGAGTCATCAAGCTATGCAAACACATTGATAAATCTTAAATACATATACCTAAGGTAAAGAAGCCCATTGAAAATGAATATATATTATATGATTCTGTTTATATGACATTCTTACAAAGGCAAAAGATAGAGCTAGAAAAGAGAAGAGCAGAGGCCAGAGTTTGGAGAGACAGAGGGTTGGATAGATGAGGAACAGGCTATTTTTATGGAAGAGAAAGTATTTTGTATGGTACGGAATGGTGGACACATGAGACTAGGCATATTTCAAAATCCATAGAATTTAAAATACAAAGAGTGTGCTTCAATATCTGTGAATTAAAAAAAAATATTTAGGAGGTCATGAGAATCCCAGGATGGAATACAGATGTGACAAAAGAATCTGTTTGTGAAATGTATAACACAATCTCCCTTAAGGGAATAGCTGGAATATTGACCTTAGTAACTTTGCAAATGAGTGGAGTTTCAAGTGCTAGCTAGTTGATGAGTCCTTCTATATCCATTTGCTTATTGAATTAATTATTTCCTTCTATTTGAGTCCACTGAAAATTTTGGCCTTTTTCAAGAATCCTTATTACAGTTTTCCTTCATTAGACGAGGTTATATTCATAAGTCTCCCTTACTAAATTATAATCAACTGGAAGAGAGGGAGTTTTTGCTTTGCACCCTGTGTTATCTATAGAATTTTCTTTATAGAGTCATTTATGTGGCTATATTATTCTTAACTCTAATCAAGCCTCAAATAGGGTACACATAATATTTATAATTTAGGGTTCTCTGAAAAATTCAACTCAGATGGTTACATAGACTTTGCCCATGCCAATCTCATCAGTCTGTTACTATATTTATACTGGAGATGATTATAAAATCAAACGTTCTTTAATTTCACTACTATTCTTAACTGATTCAAAGGAAGATATCCATTTCACAAGGAATAATTTATTATTCCTCTCATTTTTGTGTTCCGTGTGAGTTAAAGCAAGAGGATTTTCCTGATAAATGTCAAGTGAAAATATCTGAGACACATTAAATTCTATCATCTTTCCTGTTTGCTGAAAAGATGTTTCCAAATTCTATGTCTTAGCTCCTTCTTAAGCCATGCTCCCAAAAGCACAGAAACTCATAGTGGGTCATTTTATACAGATGGACTCTGTTGCTCCTTCAGGGAATAAAATAGATTTCACACTGGGTTTGGATACTCAGAGGCTTTTTTTCCACAACAGTTAATTTTGAAAAAGTTTTGAGAGGCTTTTTTCCCCAAAATTTCCTTTGTTCACCTGAGTTCTCATTCATGTTGATTCTAAATTACAGACTTGATTATATTATTAAATTACCTCTATTTCCCCTAGGCCTATACAAATAAATATTGCCAAATCTCTTTTAATATATCAAGGCTACTTATTTTTCCATTACCTACCAACTCTGTTCTCACTTTTAAGCATTTCTCAGAGGTATAAAAAAAGTTACAAAATGGAAACATTGTTAGAAGACAATAAGTTATTGCAAGGATGACACTGACTTAAAAGATAAAAAGCCAAGAAATTTACATTCTGATTAATTACATATTGAGTAGACAGCCTACTGGGATATTAGAAGTTTCTTTACTTAAAAAAAGAGACTCAGCAAAATTGATTATACCCCTCTCCTTGGATACCTCTAAGGGCTTTCCAGTTAGCTGGATTAAGATTCTGGTAAACTATTTCTGTAAAAGACCAGACAGTAAATGTTTTAGAATTTCTGGCCAAACATTCTTTGCAAAACTATTCAATTCTATCATTGCAGTAAGAAAGCAGTCGTAGATGATATACAAATGAAGAGCATGCCTCTGCTTCAATACAACTGTATTCAAAATTACAGGGACTGGCAGGATTTGACTCTGGCTATAGTTTGCTAACTTCAAATCTAGATTGTAAAACTAGAAAAAATTAATAAACATAAAAGTTTTTTAAAAATATGAACTTTTTGCCTCATGTTACATCAATTTCTCACATACTCTGTATTCTATCATTATTTAACTCTATTATTATGTTATTATTATTTAACTCTATTCTGCATACTCTTGTGGCTCCACAATATGCCACTTAAAGTTCTCTTACTATAAAAGGTAATTTTTCCTTTTTTTCCCCCAACCTGTTACATTCTTATTCATTCTTCCTGAAAGATCAAATGCATTCATAATTGGGTTCATAGGAAGTTCCCTGGGTTGACTGTCTCATATATGACTTACTTCTTGGGTCACCAGTCACCCCAGTTTACTTGAGCTGAGAGTCTTCCCAGCACTTGATCTATCCAGGGCTCAAACTGGCATAGTCCCAGCAAAACCAGGGTGGCTGCTCACCCTAGCTGCTCCACCTTCAGCTCTCTTAAATATTTGGAGTTATAGATTTTACCACAACAATGACAATATTGAATTATAACACACATACTTTATTTTCTACTAATCTTTAATAATAGTAAACTCTATAACAGAAAAACAAGGTATGATTCACCTTTTATTGTATAAATATGTATGTGTGTGTTTATATATATGTGCTCTAATGCCATATACATATACATATACATAAATATACACATTATATATGTTGTAATGCCATATACATATACATAAATATACACATTATGTGTGTTCTAATGCCATATATGTACACATATACATAAATATGCATATTATGTATATATGCCATATATACATGCATGCATAAATATGCATATATTTAAGTAATATATGCATATTAATAAGTATGCGTGTATGTTTATGGCATTAGAACATATATAATATGTATATTCATGTATATGTGTATGTATACGGCATTAGAACAAAGTTGAGAAAAAGGATAGAAAGAAGAAAGAAAGGAAGATAGAAAAATGGAGGAAAAAGTGTTTTAGTAAATAAACTATAAATGAAATAATGAAATATATTTTGCTTCAAAAACCAAATAAGACAGCAAAATTATAAAATTGTTTTAAACTTGTAAATATAAAGAAATATTTTGGAAGAAACATTTTACTCTTTTACTATCTTTTAATATAAGAAATACAAGTATCATTGACAGAAAAATATGAAAATATACCATTCTTGATGTTACCTGATCATAAACATTAAATAAATTACTAGTCTTATTGCTTGACTACTAGAATTTGAAGCTCAAAATTCTCATTTCTAAAATACTTTTACCCAAAGATTAAAACATGATTCAGGAGAAATGCAACATGAGATATTTTACAAAACTTGAACAACAGAAAATTTGTTGTGTTAAATGCTATGTGAATGAAGCACAACTTTACATAGCATTGCAACTTTAAAGAATAATAGACCTCAGATATATCTTAGAAATTGAAAAGATAGAAAGAATGCACTTCATTTGATCTGGAGAAAAATAAGGGGCCAAGGAAGTAAACTGAATGGGGAGCCACACTTCAGGTGATGTAATCAGAGGGCTGCCTGATGCCTTGAAGCCTGACCTGGAGTTTCCTGGAGAATTAAGTCATGGTTGACTTTGCAAAGTCCATCAACTTTATTCATTATGAGCATAACAGGTTTTGTGGAAGGCAAGCTCAGTAGGAAAATTAAATTAAAAATTTAAGCTTCCTTATTTGAGTCTCTTCTAATTAAGAAAATAGTTTAATTGGATTTCTATAGTATAATAGTCTTGAATAAACTCGAAGTAAATTGGTATGGTTTGCCACATCTACCACTGAGGGACTATCAGAGCAGCTCTGCAGGTGTTAGCTCACATGCAGAGGAACTTAGACGACCTTCAAGCATACTCAAAAATCTTGACACTATGGACTGCTATGGAGGCCTGGGCTTGGACAAGAAAGGCCTGGACTCTGATACTTGCTGCAGTGTGGGAGCATCTGAGGCTCTAGCGATGGAGGCCTTGGATATGTTCTGGCTTCAGAAGATGTGGATTTGATTTCTACTGACAAATCTATTCATGTTTCTTGACCCTAGAAACAGAAAACTCAATTCGGATCTTTTAATCTAGGGTGTTTTCTAATAACTTCTTTTTAGATTCTATGTAAGCCTTCATAACCCTAATAAAAAATTCCTCAAGAACTAGGAGTGGTAACGGCTGCAGTGGCAACAGAGTGAACAGCACGACTGTGGATCCTATAGTTGAAACTGATATTTATCTCAGGAACCTTAAATTATTAATATGTAGCTATTGATTGCATCTCTGTAGTGATTTTTCATTAAAGCTTTTCATCAAATCGCAAGGTCTCCCCTCTCCCCACTGACGTAAGCTAAAGAACATTCCCAATAGGAAAAATAAATTTCCAATCTGGAGTGGGATTTTTTTTTCCCCTGTTACTTCCTTGGTCATCACTCTTTCAAGTGATTAAGGCAAGATATTCCAAGGAATATTTGGACTTTTTATTTAATAAAACTTATTTTTTTTTAAAGTCACAGATTAACAGTGTCAAACATTTCATGTGTTTGGACTAGAACTAATAGTAATATTGACTCTTACAAGTACACTTTAGGTTTCAGGTGATGCTTTTTTCAGAGGTAAATAAGGGTAAATAGAAAAATTGTGGCACTAAAAGAATTCTGGTTTGGGTACATTCTTAGCAGAGTTTGGGAAACTGTATTAAAGAAAATGTTCTTTCCTAGGAAGTTAGAAGCTTAAAGAGTAGGAAAGAAGACATCGCTCTTGAATTTGGATGAAGACCTTCTGTTCCAGGAATCTGTGTTAGTCCATTCTCATGCTGCTAATAAAGACATACCTGAGACTCGGTAATTTATAAAGGAAACAGGTTTAATGGATTCACAGTTCCACGGGGCTGCAGACTTCACAATCATGGTAGAAGATAATGGAAGGGCAAATGGATGTCTCACATGGCGGCAGGCAAGAGAGCTTGTGCACGGGAACTCCCTTTTATAAAACCATCAGATCTTGTGAGACTTGTTCGCTAATACATTAACAGCATGGGAAAGACTCACTCCCATGATTCAATTACCTCTCACCGGTTCCCTCCAACCAAACATGGGAAAAATGGGAGCTATAGTTCATTATAAGATTTAGGGCAGGTGGAGACAGCCAAACCATGTCAGAATGTCAGAGAAAGAAAGTTTGACTTTTCCAAAGCAGAGCATTAGCGAACTTCTAGGTGCAAAGAAGAAACCCCTGTGACATGATTTGGCTGTGTCTCCACCCAAATCTCATCTTGAATTTTCACGTGTTGTGAAAAGGACCTGGTGGGAGGTAATTGAATCATGGGGGCAGGTGTTTCCTGTGCTGTTCTTGTGAAGTGAATAAGTCTCAGGAGATCTGAATGTTTTAAAAAGGGGAATTTTCCTGCACAAGCTCTCTTCTCTTATCTGCTGCCATGTGAGATGTGCCTCTCACATTCTGCCATGATGGTAAGGCCTCCTCAGCCACATGGAACTGTAAGTCCATTAAATCTCTTTCTTTTGTAAATTGCCCAGTCTTGGGCATATCTTTATCAGCAGCATGAAAACGAATTAATACACCCTGCCTCTCAGAGTGCCAAATGCACTGTTATGGTGGTGTGAAATTGTGTACAGTTGTCCCTCTTTATCTGCAGTTTTGCTTCCTTCGTTTCAGTTGCTTGAAATCAACTACAGTTGAAAATAGTAAATGGGAAATCACAGAAACAAAGTTCATAAGTTTTAAATTGCCTGCCATTCTAAGTAGCATGATGACATCTTGTGCAGTCCTGCTCCATCCAGCCCAGGACAGGAATCCTCCCTTTGTCCGGGGGATCCATGCTGTGGATCCCCCTAAATGCTCCCCACCTGTTACTTCAAGAGCTCTTTCAAGGATGAGATCGACTGTGGGCATATCACAGTGCTTGCATTCAGGTGACTCTTATTTGACTTCACAATGGCTACAAGACAAGAATACTGATGCTGGCATATTGCTATAATTATTCTATTGTATTATTAGTTATTTTTCTTAATCTCTTACTATGCCTGATTTCTAAAGGAAACTTTATCATAAGTTTGCATGTGTAGAAAAAGAAACATAGCATATGTTGGTTTCAGTACTGTCTGTGCTTTCAGGCTTCCACTGAGGATCTCGGAACACATGCCCTGTGGATGAGAGGAGAAGACTGTATATAATCAAGTCAAGCAAATAGCATTCATTCACTCAGAAAGACATATTGAACACATACTTTATGCTGTAGGCAGTCTGTGGATAAATGAGAAATCCAATACACACTCTACTAGATCTACTTATCTGCTGTTTACAGATAAGTAGTAGATGCTGACTTGTCTCAAATGCCCACAACAAACATGATATAATCAATGACAGAAGAAAGGTGGAGAAGATGAATGAGTTTGAAATGGGTGTTTAAATGACCCTAAGGATTTTTTTCTCTAAAAGCAAAATAACAGTATCATTTATGCTGTGAGCACAAAATATCCCAATACATAAATTCACAATTACCACAGCTTGCTGTTCTAGCCATCTGCTTTTTCATATATGCTTAAGACGTTCCATCAGTAAAAGAATACAAAATATCATTTAAAAGCATGGTATCATGAATACCTCAAAAACATGAAAAATATATCATCTGAAATCACTATGAATGTGTTATAAACAGTAATTAAACTTAAGAGCACTAGGTGAGAAGTGTTGTTTTGCCAAAGCAAGCAAGTTTTAATAGACATGAGGCCCCCTTCTTATATAAGGAGAAACAAATCACTGAGATTGTTTCATGTGCACTCTTTGGTATAAATGTTATGTAGAGAGTGTCTAAGACTTGTCACACTATCACTAAAGATGTTTAAGTATCTTTCAATATCAAACTTCAACTCTAAACAATGGGCTTCTCTGGCATCTATGTTGGAGGGCTGGGGTCCGCCGTTGGTGACTATGATGGCCAGTGCTATTGCAATGTCTGTGGATGTGGCAGATTCTGCAGTACAGGGTGTGGCTGTGACTCTGGGTATGGTGGTTATGGATACAATGCTGCCACCCAAATTGTTATGGAAGATACTGGGCCTCTGCTTTTTACTGGGAGTTGGGACTTAAGATTCTTGGGAAAATGATTCAACGACAAAATACAACTCTTCAAATGTTTTGTCCTATCAAATATATCCCCTGCTTGTAGCAGGCAGAGTAGAAGAATTATTGACTTTACAAGGTTGTTGGCATAAGACTCAACAGCTGTCTGTGTATATCCAGCTGTTCAATAGCAATTTGGATTTATTTATAAATATTGGATATTTTCCTACAACGGTTATTTTTCCTTTCACTCTCAAAGGTACTAGTTTTTCATCTGGATTTTCTGTGGTGTATTTTACAGTGGGAAATACCTCTATAATCATTTTCCAACAGATGTGTTTAATACGACATTGCAATATGGTCTTAACTTTAGTCATGTATCTTAACAAGTTTTTCCTATTTTATGATATTTGAAATGAAGGCAACTGTTTTTCTTCCTGAGGATGACATTTATTTCTATTGTTAAATGAACAAAAAACAAATACCATAGATTGAGTTTGAAGGAGACATAACCGGTCTCTCCACGTTGCTATTCTCCTCCCAGATTTCCAGTCCCAAAAAGGTTTATCACTGAAGGTATTTATTTGACGGTAAATATGACTTAAATGACTTTTTGAGTCTTTAATCAAAATTTATGTTGATGTGAACTCCAATTTATGACAATAATTTTTAGGTGCTAAAATCCCTGGATTGGGATTATAAATAGTCTTGATCACAACTTTATTTGGCCACTGGCCTCTGGTTACATCCATATTATTCTGAATGACTGAAGGGAAATTTATACCAAAGAGCTGTGTGAAGCTTCATATTATACCACAAAACTGAAGTCCAATAACCCTATTACACAATAACCCTATCACACATTCCCTACTATCTATTTTGTTTTGATTAGCTGCCTCGTGAGTCATTCATAGGATGAGTGTAATGTAATCTCCTCATTAGCCAGCACTTCTGGGGACTGCTTTCCTTTCCCATGGACCTGTTATCTTCACTGCTTTATTGCTTTAAATTAAGCATGTTAACAGAACGTATTGAAGTATGATGCTATGTACCAAAACCTTGGATTTACTCTTTTGGGAATATAAGAGAAAGTCATAATTTCGAAAAATGCAGGCATTATCATGGTAAATGAGTTGAAAATTGCACTAATGCATGTTAGAAACATTTGAAAATTAACCTGGTGGGAAATTTGATAAACAATGATTAATGTAAATCATAGCTTATTAAGTAAAAAAAGGTGGCTTTTTTTTTTCATCTTAGCACTTCTAATGGGTGAGTAGTATTATCTAAATGTGGCTTTAATTCACGTTTTCCTGATAATTCTGATAACTAATGATGTTAGACACTTTTTATTTATTGGATATTTGTATATCTTGCTTTCAACGTGCCCACAATTGGGATGCTTTTATATTGACAATTAGGTTGTAGGAGATCATGAGATATCTATATCTGTATCCATATCAATTTATATAGTCTTACTTTTTTATTCTCCTAATCTGTGCTTTGCTGTTAATAAAACTCATTTCACCATGTTTCATTTTATAGTCAGTGCCTTCAGTGACCTATAAAATTCTAGAAGCTTTAGCAGTTTAGATATTATGCTAGAACTGTAGTACATTTTGAATTAATTTCTATGTAATAGTATTAAGTAGTTATTAAGTATAGTTTTTTCTTGTTCCGTGTTAATATTTCATTGTTTTAGCACCATTTGATGAAGCCTTTTGTTTGCTTTAGAGTCTTTGTGGAAAAAAGTCTAATTCTAGACTGTAATTTTTCCCATTGATCTATTTGTGTATCCACACATCAATATTACACTCTCTTGATAATTCTAGCTTAATCAGTCTGGACATCAGTTAATATAACTTGTCAAACTGTTATTTTTTAAAGATTGCATTGTGTTCTCTATGCACTTCAGATTTCTTTACACATTTTAGAGTATTTTGTAAATATACAAGCAGTTTGATTAGGATTTCATTAAAAAATGATTTGGGCATATTTAGTCTGTTGTCAATACAAATACATAGATGTGATATACCCTAATTTTAACAGTTCTTATGAATTTCTTCAAACATTAATTTGTAATTATCAAGAAATAGGTCTTTGTTATATTTACCTGTATTTTATGTTTCCTGAAACTATTGTTAATATTTTTGCATTTTATTTTCCAATTTTTCATTTGCTTTTGCTTTTTGAATTTGTAGATTGAGAAAAACACAGTATAAAATAGTATTATTTCTTTTAAAACAGCAGTTTTCTTTCTTAGAAGTCTTTTATTTTTCTTGAGATGGTGTCTTACTCACTCTGTCACCCAGGCTGGAGCACAGTAGCTGGATTATGGCTCACTGAAACCACGACCTCCTAGAGGCATTATTTGACATTCTTCTGCCTCAGCCTCCCGCATAGCTGTGATTAGAGGCATGTGCCACCACACCCAGCTAATTTTTGTATTTTCTTTTCTTTTTTTATTATACTTTAAGTTCTGGGGTAGATGAGCAGATGTTGCAGGATTGTTACATAGGGATACACATGCCATGGTGGTTTGCTGCCTCCATCCCCCCTACATTAGGTATTTCTCCTAATGTTCTCTCCCCATCTCCCCACCCTCTGCTATTCCTCCCCTAGCCTCCCACCTCCCAACAGATCCCAGTGTGTGATGTTCCCCTCTCTGTGTCCATGTGTTCTCATTATTCAACACCCACTTTTGAGTGAGAACATGCAGTGTTTGGTTTTCTGTTCTTGTGTTAGTTCGCTGAGAATGATGATTTCCATGTTCATCCATGTCCCTGCAAAGTACACTAATTCATCTTTTTTTATGACTGCATAGTATTCAATGGTGTATATGTGCCACATTTTCTTTATCCAGTCTATCCTTGATGAGCATTTAGGTTGGTTCCAAGTCTTTGCTATTGCAAACAGTGCCACAGTGGACAAACATGTGCATGTGTCTTTATAATAGAACAATTTATAATCCTTTGGGTATATAAAACTCAACATCCTTCATGTTAAAAACTCTCAATAAACTAGGTAGTGATGAAACATATCTCAAAATAATAAGAGATATTTATGAGAAACCCATAGCCAATATTACACTAAATGGGCAAAAGCTGGAAGTATCCCTTTTGAAAACTGGCACAAAACAAGGATGCCCTTTCTCACTGTTCCTATTTGACATGATATTGGAAGTTCTGGCCAGACCAATCAGGCAAGAGAAAGACATAAAACCTATTCAAATAGGAAGAGAGGAAGTCAAATTGTCTTTGTTTGCAGATAACATGGTTCCATATTTAGAAAACTCCATTGTCTCAGCCCCAAAACTCCTTAAGCTGATAAGCAACTTTAGCAAGTTCTCAGGATACAAAATCGATATGCAAAAATTACAAGACTTCCTATACACCCACAACAGACCAGCAGAGATCCAAATTATGAAAGAACTCCCATTCACAATTGCTAAAAAGAGAATAAAATAGCTAGGAATACAACTTGCAAGGGACTTGAATGACCTCTTCAAGGAAAACTACAAACCACTACTCAAGGAATAAGAGAAGACACAAAGAAATGGAAAAACATCTCATGCTCATTATAGAAAGTATCGATATAGCCATACTGCCCAAAGTAATTTATAGATTCAATGCTATTCCCATCAAACTATTATTGACTTTGTTAGCAAAATTAGAAAAAACTACTTTAAATTTCATATGGAACCAAAAAAAAGCTTGTATAGCCAAGACAATCCTAAGCAAAAAGGACAAAGCTGGAGGGATAATGGTACCTGACTTCAAACTATACTACAAGGCTACATTCACCAAAGCAGCATGGTACTGGTACCAAAACAAATATATACACCAATGAAGCAAAACAGAGACCTCAGAAATAACATCACACATCTACAACCATCTGATCTTTGACAAACTTGACAAAAATAAGCAATAGGGAAATGATTCCCTATTTAATAAATGGTACTTGGAAAACTGGATAGCCATGTTCAGAAAAATGAAATTAGACCCCTTCCTTACATCTTACACAAAAATTAACTCAAGATGGATTAAGACTTATGTATAAAACCCAAAACTATGAAAACAGTATTTAGTTATTGGTATTTCATGTAATAGAATATATAAAAGATAAAAAAATGTATTGCTTTTTACAAAATTGAGTGGCTTATTCAGGTATTGGCGTAAGTGTTTGTTTTTTTGTTTGTCTGAGCTAGTGAAATTCAAAAGAAATGAGAGCTGGACCAAATATTAGATTATAGATTGTACCGTGCTGCCCCCTATAGTACAGATGAGGAAATGCCGAACAGTTAAGTGATGCCCAGAGTTACAATCTAAGTGTCAGAACCAAGACCAGAAAGCAGTTCACCTGAATCCTTGCTTTCTAGTCCATCATTTTGAGTTTCTTTCACTGCATATTTCCAAATCTGAATGCCATCATTTTGTAATAATACTGTGAATGGTTTCAATTTTATAGCATAGTTTATGGTGATTAGTTTCATCTCTTAGATTAACTATGTTTTGTTGCTGTTGTTTTTAAAATTTTTCTTGTTAACTTTTGTTATATGTAATCCATTTATGAATTGCTAACTTATCTTTACTTAACTGGAAAAACAGAACAAATAAACAATTCTCAATATTTTGTCTTTTTATTAAAAATACTTCCATTTATACAATGTGAAGATGAAAAATAAGCAAACGACTCAGACAAATCTTGTTATCTTTGTAGATGCTGTACTTTCATGGGGAGGGCAAGGTAAATAAAGTTTGATAACTTCATTAAAGGAATTTTGAGACATATAACTGAATTTCATACAAAACTGCTCTATTCTCATATAGGTAAATATTCTCAAAGCCTGAGTAAAAGCGTTAAAAATTTGCAATTAAAAGAAATATCAATATAATTAGAATGAGGAAAAAGCACTTGTGACATTGCTGGTATAATTCAATATTAACATATATTTGTAACCTACATTTTCATATATTATTGTTTTGTCTCTGAGTTAAAGGAAGTCTTTGAAATTTATAAAAAAAAAAAAGAAAGCTTTCTTTCCAGGTAAAAGTTACTACTTATCCCAAGTAAGAACACATTTTCTTTTCTTTATCTATTATCATAAGTTTATTAAGCATATATTCCAAAGTAAACTTCCTAAAAGTGAAAAGAAAGAGAAAATATAAAATATTGTTCTATCAAATTTGGGTCTAATCTGCTTTGGGTCTAATCTGCTTTGAGCATGAAACCAATATCACTGCAAATAAATATGTGTCTTCATTTTACAATGGATATTTTCATTTTACTCTTTGTTCACTTCGAAAAAAGACAAAATATTTGTTTTATATGTTTTATATAGAACAATATACATATTTATAGTATTTTAATTTTGGTATTAATCATTTACTGCTTATGATCATTAATTGGTTTTGTGGAAAATTATCAGATGCTCTATTTCTTTAAAACTTTCAAATTTTTATTTGGCTATTGAAGTTTTCCATTCATATCTTGTTTGGTTTTATATTTCAGGTGTGTGCACCTTTTATGCATCCCAAACAAAAATTAGCTATTAAACACTCTTACATTATTAGGCTGATTTATATGAACAAACTGTGATATCCTTAATACAGTCTGAGTTATTTGTGATTTTATGGCCACAAAAGGACTCACTGAGAAATCAGTTTATCGACTGTTTCAAGTTCAGATGAGAAATAAGAATGAACCAATATTTGGATAAAAGAAATGTAGCAAATGTTGGATTAAATCCTACTCCATAAATTGAAAGACTTATTGAGCCATTTTTCTGTATTAAAAAGGCAGCTCACTAAGGTATAGTCAGGGTAATGTACAGATTGTGGTTGCTATGGTAGTTACTGTCAATTTACTTACAATTTCTTCAATAAACAGTTTTTAATTCCCTAGTCTGTTGCTTAGAAGAACTGAAACATCCCTTTCAGGAAATTTGTCTTTGATAAACTACTTACAAATCTCACAAAATCTCAACACCATGTTCAAAGCCATGTAAATTAAATAAATTTTTAGTTGCCCAAGCCAAGAGACAGGTGCTATGCAGAAATGAATCAAGAGTAGGCTCAATGTTGTGTGTGTTTCACTAACTCAATGAGGTCAGCTGAGGAGCTCTATGAAGCCCATGTCAAATTTCCTTACATATGTTTCTCAAATCTGTGTCATTTCACCATGGTGCCTTTATTTCAAAAACTTTGAAGACAATTTCAATTTTAGGATACTCTTTTAACATTTCAGAAAGTCACAGGAGTTGGAGTAAATTTTTAAAAATCCAATCCCTCAAGTATTTTTCCTTTGAGTTACAAACAGTCCAATTATACTCAAAAGATTTTAAAATGTACATTTACATTGTCATTGACTATAGTCACCTTATTATGCTATCTAATAGGAGGTCTTATTCATTATTTCTAAGTATTTTTGCTGGGGTGGGGAGTTGGGGGTGGTTAGTAAGTACAAAAAGTAGAAAGTTTTAAAAATGATGCTATAATGAACTATTAACAGATCAGTAGACAGTGGTTAGAAATTACCTCAGAATAAGTGAGTACAGAATAGACATAGAAGAACATCAGGAAAGCGGTAATAGTGAATACGAAGAAGAGGTAGGAAAAACAATCATTGATTGAAATAAGTGAGTAGAAGACAGAAGAGCGTAGGGGAAATGTAAGCAATAAACTGTTACCTGGCTGTTCCCATAGACACTGAGAAAATGGGAAGAAGAATGAAAGGTGAAATGAGAATGAAAATTGAGGTCATATATACACTACTGAAAAAGGATAAAGAAAGTAATTGGCTAGAGTATGCAAGAACAGAGGCAGATGCAATCTGCAGTTTAGTCAGACTTTGAATAAAACCAATTATAAAGCAGAGTTTTGGGATTTGAATGGAGAACTGAACTGCTACTCCGATAAGCCTGCATAGGAGCTGGATTTTGTGCCCTCAATTTCTAAAATTAATTTTTACATATATTGCAACCAAAAGGTTCTGAAGCTAGTTTGCAAAGCCATAAATAGTATAAAAGTAATTGTGAATAAAATGCCAAAAATCAACATATGCTCTCTTTTTCTGAGTCCTTCAGCTACTGTACACAACAGGGCATTAAAGTCATTTTGATTTCAAATGTTTTCATGTATTGTGAATATAGGCACTTTCTGAAGACCTCGCCTTGATAAATGTTTTCTTTTTAAAAATACAGATTCAACATCTTTACATTGAAAAAAATAACTGTAAACTTAGTTGAATATAAAGTTATCAGTTTGAAAGATCACAGACAAAGGAAATGATCAATTACAAAAGGAATACCATAAAGTGTAGGTGATATAATATACCTGGTAATCGGCAATTCAGTTTATCATTTGGAATGTGCATATTTTGAACAGTCAGCCATTTCTTCTCATAAAAGCAAAGCATGTAAGTTCAAGCATGTCCTGAATAAGACATTAAGTAAGCTGAAATATTTTAATGAGGATGAGGGCCTCTCTCTGCATCGGGGGACAACAGATATATGAGTTGTAACATCAAACGCAATGCAAATAACTGCAGCAAAGTACGGTATGCAGGTGACTCATCACATGCTCTGACCAGGGTATATAAGCCTCCCTCTACGCGGGCTGGCATTCACACTCAGGATATTGCCTTGAGCAGCAAACCAACTCACCACTCCTGACACTATGAGCTACTACGGCAACTACTACGGAGGCCTGGGCTATGGCTGTGGAGGCTTCGGTGGCCTGGGCTATGGCTGTGGAGGCTTCGGTGGCCTGGGCTGTGGTTATGGCTGTGGATGTGGCAGCTTCCGCAGAGTGGGCTATGGCTGTGGCTGTGAAGGCTACGGATATGGCTCTGGCTTCAGAGGCTATGGATACCGCTGCTGCCGCCCCTCATGCTATGCAGGATATGGATTCTCTGGATATTATTGAAATCCTTCCCTGACAATCAAACATGAGAGGCCATGAGAAGGTCACCCAACTGCAATATTGACTGCAATAACAAACAAACAAGGTCACCCTGGATCAAGCCAAGATAAAGAGCAGTTAGCATCTAAGAGTTTTAAGAATATCTATCATTCCACAAATTCATTGCTTCATGTCTCTGGATGTGTCTTACATGTACCTTTCTAGCTGTGGGGTTTCTCTGTTTCTTTTCCAATAAATAATGCTAACTTAAAGCAAATACATGGCTTTTATTTTATGCTTGACTCAAAATGGCAAAGTGGTTATTTGTAATTATACCCAATAAAAAAAGGACAAACAGCTACTATACATATATGGTATATTATATATAATGAATTTTGTATATACATGCACCTATCTATATGGCTGTATGTATGTGTGTGCATGTGTACATCTGTATTCAAAGGTCACAGTTGACCTCAAATAATGTATGACTTAGGAGTTAAGGGTACTGATTCCCCCATGAAGTTGAAAATCCACATATAACTTTTGATGCTCCAGAAACCTTACTACTGGTAGCCGACTGTTGACTGGAAGCCTCAATGATAACATAAACAGTTGACTAACACATACTTTGTACTTTATATGCATTATATATTGTATTCTTACAATAAAGTAAACAAGAGAAAAGAAAATGTTATTAAAATGATAAGGAAGAGAATTTATTTTTGCTGTTTGTTAAGTGGAAGCTGCTCATCATAAACGTCTTTATCTTCATTGTCTTCACATTGAATAGGCTGAAGAGGAGGAATAAGCGGGGCGTTGGTCTTGCTGTCTCAGGAGTGGCAAAGGTAGAACAAAATCTGAGTATGAGTGCATTTGCTCAGCCCAAATCCATGTGTCCAAAGATAAACTGTACATGTGCACAAATGAAAACTGTAACACTCAACTGAAAAGAAGCTTTTTTCTTTGGAACACTGAACCATATTGACCATATTTTTTTCATTACAGTGCTCTCAGTTAGATAATGTCTGTGCTTAAATTCAGCCCTGAAATATTAACTTTATAAACTTTAGTATCTAAATGGAGACCAACATGAAGAGCATGTACTTCTATCATTTGTTCAAAATGTGTGTTTATTTGGCCCTTTTAATGGTTAGAAAAGCAGTGATAAAACAAAGCATATATGGGAATATAAATTGAAAATGAACTTTTTGTGACTTTCTATTATGTTTTATTCCTGATCCATCGTGGTGTGACATGAAATTGTTCTTTCATATTATCAGCACCTTAAATATTTTGCAATACACAAAGGAAATACAGAAATCACTGCCATCACTTGTGAAGTAATTAATGTTAAGGCTGTGACTGACCTTCAGCTTTAAACACTCTAGCCAAGTCTTTTAACCTTCAACAAGCAAACATAGAACTTTTTGTGTTGCTATTTCAAACAGTATGTGCCTATGAAAAATATGTAACATTTTTCACATGTAATATGTAATAAGTAAATACTATGTAATATGTAATATATTTCAGTACTGAAACAGTCAAGCAAATTCAAAAATACCAGGAAAATAATATAAAAGAACTGTGGAGCATGCAGGGGTACTACTATAAAGGTTTCCCAGTGCTTACCCTATTACCATCTTGAATGGGAAAAAAAACTCCAAAAAGTGAAATCATTTGCTAAGGATCAAAAATGGCATGAGAGGGAGAGCCCAGACCAGAACCCAGTTTTCCTGAATATCAGGCATTCTACTTCCCCATGCTCACCATCCCATTCATTTTGTACTTCTCTTCTTGTGTGTTGTCACATAAGTATCTTGAAGGCTCTGGTCATGTGTGTCTGAGGAGTTTAATTATCACAGCCAAAGGACCACCTCTATTTATTTTCATTTGTAAACACTCTGTTGTAGAATCTTGAACATAGCAATTTCTAATTTAGCTTTATCCATGTAAAAACAACTAGTCAATAATGAAAAGCCAATATTTTAACATTTTTTAAAATTCGTAAGCATTTGAAAAACTCTGACTTGTTTACTGAATATATAGATGGATTTGCTTAGTCAGATACTATGACCAGTTATTTTATTCAATTCCAGTGAGATGTTGCAGTTTCACAATAGATAGATCTTGGTACAAATATCTTAATGTCTCCATTGCGGAACTGTACTGGTTACTTTTACTGAGTTTGACAGAATTTCACATGAAAACTTTTTACTCCCTAAGTGATAAATAGCATCATAGTCTGAAGAAAGACTGTCTATGTCAGAGAAGAACAATTAATATAACCATTTAGAGAAACTAATGCTTCTAGTATAATGCAATTTTATCATACTGTTACATCTCTAGTTGTTAGATTGTATTGATTTGTGCTTAAATTAAAAGAATACCTTCAGAATACATTTCCTTCCAAGGAAAAGCTATAACCTGGTCTAGAGAAAATGCATCACAGGATCATCAGCCCCACAACTGAGAAAAGATCTAACAAAGCAAAATAGGCAGCACAATGTCATTCAACCCATTTATGTGTGATTTTGTAGCTTTCTTTTGAAATAATGAGAATTAAATATTCAAATTAGCTACTGTCTTTTGATTTAGGATGGTCTGTAAAAATGGAACAGTTTCTGAAAAGACATGAGAAAGAAATTGAGAGTAAGATGTGAGGTAACCAAAAGTTTCTCAATGTATATTTGACAAAAAAGCATAAATCATAAAATATGCATATTAATAAATTGTGTCTTATATTAAGATATGCTATTTATATTTAAACATTATTTTAAAGTGGAAAAAACAAACCACATGCTTGGAGAAAATATTTTCAAACCAAAGCATTTCAAATTACCTGTATCCAAATATGCAAAAATCTCCCACAAATGGATGCTAGAATATAAAAAATACACTTAAAAATGGATGAAATACATGAGTAGGTACTTTAAAAAAGGAAACTATCTAAATGGCCAATACACATGTAAAATGGTGGTCAGTGTCATTAGTCATCAGGAAAAAACTAAATTAAATTAATACTTAGATATTACTGCATGCCCAGAACAATAGTCAAAGTCTAAAAATGGCAAGCATTGTCAAAGATGTGGAACAGCTAGAATTGTCATACATTACTGAAGATTTTGTGCATTTCTTGCATTGTGGATTAGACTGTAAATTTAGAAAATTAGATTTTGGAACATTATTGACAAGGCGTTTTAAAGCTGGTATTAAAAACTAGAAAGATGGTCATCTCTAGGGAACAATATTTACCATAATGGAACAATGGAACATGTTGTGGATTAGGGTGTGCTTGGTGTAGATAGTGTATGCACATATGCAAAAATTCATCAAACATTATACTTACATTTATGTTATGATATAATTATTATTGTGTACGATATGCTTCAAAATAAAGAGCTAATGCAAATGAAATAAAATGAAGGTTATATGTTCCACTAAAGTCAGATGCCATTCTTCTTTTTCTTCTTCTTCTGCCTCCTTCTCCTTCTCCTTCTCCTTCTTTTTCTCCTTCTCCTTCTTCTTTAGTAGAAAGGAGGGCTCACTATGTTGCCCAGGCTAGTCTCGAACTCCTGGACTCAAGTGAACCTCCTCCCTCAACCTCCCAAAGTACTGTGATTAGAGGGATGAGCCACCTCACTGAACTCTCATTTCATCTTTAAATCCCTATTGTTCAGATACAGTCAGAGAATTACTCATGCCTTTGAGAGACATAGACTTTAGAATTTATTCATCCATTCACCTCTTATGTATTGTATTGTTACTACATGGTAATTATTGCAAAGAGGTATACAAATTCAGTTGTGAAAACACATCCTTTGAAAATTACTTATAAGACTAAAAATAACTGATCATTATATTTGAGATCATAT